>NC_092560.1:60836048-60928548 GCF_037038585.1 Patagioenas fasciata | reverse complement strand
TGGGGTGAAATAGCCTGAGGAGCTGATCGAGATGCAAAGTAACCATGAACATTCATCATTTAGCTTAAGCAGTGCTGTTATTAAATACTGAACACTCAAAATAGTTCTTTTGCATAAGTCATAAATTAGGAGGATGCAATCAAAACATGTTATGTTACAGACATAAATTACAACAAGAGAAAAACACATGCACATCCTTTGTCTGACCAAATTTCCACCATCACCTCCTGTTTAACTGTGCCAGAAAGCCCAGTGAAAGCTCATGCTGACAGAGACCATGGTGCAGGAGTAACACCCTGACTCAGAGAGACAGATGTTCCCTTTGCTTTTTCCTCTGGATTTGATTTTCCATAACTTCATCTCCTGAGTGAATGGATAGTCCAAACTCTTACTTAGTGCTTCCCAGGGGCTTGGTTCATTTCCAGTTGATCATACTACTTGGGGTAGGAAATTTAAGGGTGAAGTCTTGATAGCAGCACAATATACATGGTTTGGCTTTCAGTGCATTAATGAAAGCATGTGGCTTGAGAAGTAGCTCTGGAGACAGCAAGCAGTATTTTTCTTTCTGATAATATCTCACCATATTTACTGGGGCCCAACATTTAAATTTTCACTCATTAGCAGCACATGGCTTTAATCAGGTGGTTGAAGACTTGATGTAAGGACATAAGGACTTGTGATTTCAAGGACATAATAACCTAAATTCTTGTGGTGAACAAAAGCACAATCTGCCTTTTGTTAAAGTCTTTATAATGAGAATGAGCACTGTACTTCAAAGAAGAAGCCCTGAACTTGTCTCATGTCATTATTTGAAGCAAAACTATAGCAATGGGAAAAGCTAGTGAAGATACCTTGGGTAAGACGCTGTACCCTCAGCAAGACCACGTTGGTTGGAAGCTAAGAAAAGGGACCAGGGGACAACTACTTCTAGCCACATAAAACATCACTGAATTCTTGTCAGAAAAGTTTAGCATTATTGTTATTTTTCTGACTGTCCTGATTTTGTTAAAAACAAGTTTCTCTTTTAGTGAATTTTCCTGTAGGCTAAAGTCTCCTTACTAACTGCACTTTTCTGAAAACTAGATACATGTTTTAGTAGACATAGCAATGGAATGTGAGGTCATTTCTAAGGATGGACATACATCCCACGAGAGCAGCAAACTAAAACAAGGGACCAAAAACTGACGAAATAAGTATTCCATCCCATTCATGTGATACTTCATATAAAAGTGGGAGATCACGAGGATCTTGTCCCTTTTTCCTTATGGCCAACAGTAGGAGAGGACCTTGTGAGTCATCCCTGCAAACTGAGGCCTAGTGACAGACTGAATCTAGTTCTGGTTGTCTGCAGAGTCCAGTCCAGGATGTTGGGTGCCGGCCCTACATCTGCTGGAGCAGTTGCCGGGACTTTCAAGATTGGTTTTGTGTATTTTGTATTATTTTCTCTATTTTTATTAGTAGCATTAGTAAAACATTTTTAATTTTCCCAACTCTCTTCTCTTGGTCCTTCTTTGCCTCCCAACCACCTGTCCTTAGTGGGAAGGGGGAAGAGGGAGCGGCTAAAGGTGGAGAGGGTCAGAGTGGGGGCTAACAATACATCTGTCAGAGTTTATTGTCACCCTGCAATCAAACCCTTGACACTGACGTAAGTGTCATTAAAGCTTCAAACATTACCACACATAATTAACAGCAAACTTAGACACTGATACCATTCAGCTTCCTGAAGTGCTCTGTTTCACAAAATAATTAGAAAAGTAGACATCACCAACCGAGTAATACCAAATGATGAAAACTACCTACAAAAGAGACCACATCTTGTCATGATGACTGAACTAGTTTTCTAGGATTAGCTTATGATGCATAGCTAAAGCACAATTTTTTTTTTTTCTTAAGGGTACATCTCTTTTTTTCCTAATCTGCTACAGGCACTTCTGCAGTGTATTTTTATTTATTTTATATGTAATGTTACTTTTTCAAATAGTTTTTCAAACTTCTTCAAACTCCTTTTACTTTTAAACTGCTTTCTTCCTTCTACATCTTACTTTAAAACATCCTAAAGGCTACAAAATCATCATTTTTCACTTCCACAATAAATGAGGTTTTTCCTCCATGGTATAGCTGTACCTCAGCTAGATGTCACTGCTCCCATTTTTCTTCAAAGTAAGGATGTTTGCAATGAAGAATAAAAATCCTTTCCCCATCCTCCCCATAAAGAAACGGCCAAATAATGCTGAGACACAGCTCATCTGCTACATCCAAAAGAGAAATTACATTACTAGAAGACTGAAAATATTAGGAAGAGAACAGAGAGTAGTGAGATTTTTAAAACAAGCAAGTAACCTAACATTAGTGTTCCTAACAAAACACAATAGTGTTCACACAGTTTCATTCAACCAGAAGTGCCCTGTTAGGGATGCACCAAATCCCAGGAGGCCATGTCCACTTACACAGCTCACTCTCATGACTTTTCCTTCCCAGACTCTAGTCAGCCAGGAGCCACTGTGTTTTAGGTCCACCCAGGCGGCTCTTATGGGACCAGAGTCAAGTTAATCATTAATTCAGAGCAGACCCGAGTAATTTCCGCTCAGACAAACATAAAGGTTTCGGATCAGGAAACTGAGAGCTGCCTGTCATGTAGCTACACCCTGTATATGCCAGACATTTCAGGTAAGTGCTGAAGTAATCAGCGTGATTTTCTAAGCAAAAATAACAACCAAAACCTTCCCTTTTCACACTAAGTTCTATTTATTATAGTTTTCTCTCTGCTACCAATGCCATACTTTCCAGGCTCGTTGTTCCAGATGTCCTAGGACAGAAAAATGGTGACCAGAGGGGAACAGGAAAGCAAATCCCTTAGAAGACAGAGGTTAGATTCTAAGATCTTCCCCCTCTTGCTGCCAAATGCTAAATGTTAAGCAGCAAGTTAGCAAGTATGCAACACAAATAAGAAAAAAAGAGCTTCTAAAGGAGAACCAATTTTGTTTGTAAGCTGTAATAAGTCTATATATTATGCTAACCAAGGTACTCCTGTTATCCTAATCAGTTGAAATAAGTCATGAAATAACATTGAAACAGAATTTAGCTACAATTTGTCAACTACCTTTAAACATAATTGCCTTAATTAAAAAAAAAAAAAAACGCTACACCATCTGTAATCACTCTCAGTTCATAGAAAGTTTAGCATCATCCTTTCATTGCAGGGAACATTAAAAAATTAAATTGTCCATCCATTTGTTTTTTACAAATATCCTATGTATATACGTATATTTAAAACATATTTCTGTGGCATAGAAAAATGCTATATATTTGTATCAACACTTACTAATTATCTTTGATATATTTTGACCTACATACTGCATATACAGGACATATCCAAGAACACAGCATACAAGCTGATCAGAAAATGGAACATGAAACTTGAGGTGTCTTTAGGATTCAAGAAACTCCTGTACTGCTGAAATTTTTATCAGTGTGAGCTTTCCTATCTCTCATCCACAGGAAGGTTGGTCTAAGTGACTGGGAATGAAAAGTACAGAAAGACACTATTAGGCCATAGCAACACAATGTGGAGACTTAGATAAATGTTGAAAGCTTTTCCTTTTCAAATGTCTTTTATTTTTTAATTGGCATTACACTTTTGATAAAGATAAAAGGGAATCAGAATTACTGGAAATAATTATTTGAATGAACTTTAGCTATGAATGAACAACACAGAGACTTTTTCTTTCCCCTTTTGCCAGAAAGAAAATGAAAGGTGAGAATATGGCATTTAAACTGTGTTAGAATAATAGTGCTAATTTTAATCTTCTTAGATGAGGAAATGATCTTAGTATAAGAAAATTGTAGCATTGTTCTAAACCCAAACTGTGCACAGTCCCCAGAGCCTGTGTCACACTGAAGCCATATCATCTCCATGAGGCAAAACTCACCTCATTCTCATCACAGTTGCACCTCTGTTTGATATGTGCCCTTAATAGAGGCGTGTTCTCTGTTGGAACAAGGGGAAAGCATTGTCACACTGGTTCCTCCATGAGCCTGGGTATCTCGCCCAACAGCCAAATGAAGAGCAGCTGGAGAGGGTCTCTGATGTCAGGACCATGGTAATCAGCCAGGGAACCTGAGCTACCATGACCCATGGCAAGGCATGAACTACAAAAGAGGGTGACAGAACTGAGACAGAACATGCTAACAGGGAACCACTTAATGCCCCAAGAGGGGGTCTCTGAGGTCATATAAGGACGGTTTTGTGCTTGTTTTAATTGTAACTTTTAAAAAACAAACAAACAAAAGTTATTTGTCTTAATAATTGTGTTTGTATAAAAACTTCTTTTACACTGTAACTTACACTCGCACACAAGGTAGAAATAGCCAAATATTTTCAAGCCTCCCACAGGTTTTATGGGGTTGCTGCATGCATTCACAGTCATAAGACCATGAAATAGTAAGCACCCCTAGCATTTCAATTCAGATACCCTTACCACTGCATGGAAAAAGATGTAAGCTCATCCAGTGACTTTACCATCTGAAAAAAAAGTCAGATGATTGTCAAGAGAGTGATGACTCAGATGTATCCCAAATATTGCTGGATGACCTGTCAAGGTTTAGTGGAATTCCAATTACCAGAAGTCATTCAAGCACTCTCTAGTAATAATTATATCCTCTGCTACCTAGTACATGGTACTGAGCAGCAGGAAATTGAAGGAAATAGATATCCTCACATTAGCTTCTAATTATTTAAAATTTAGTAAACAATCCAAGGGGAAAAAAAACAACAACAACAACAACAACAACAAAAAAAAAAAAACACAACAAAAAAAAAAAAAACAAAAACAACAACAACAAAACAAAACAAAACAAAACAAAACTATTTCTAGGTGATTGCCTCTGAACTTTGTGAACAAAGATAAACGTTAAGCATCCTCATTGATACACAAGAAATGAAAGCACAGCTGAAAAACAATCACCTATTTGATGTCTTATTAATCCTGTGTGTTCAGATATTTCTTATCACCATGGTTTGAGCAGGTATATAATTTTGCTCCCTCCTTGGTCATCATGGCTTCATTCCAAAAATTTAATGTTTAAATGAATCTTTCTATCCAAGAAACCTAGCTACTTAATGGCTGAATAGTAATTCTAATAAATGTGTTGAACAAAATAGAGGATGATCATCATCATTTAAAATCATTCCTTAAATACTTTCTCACCATTGTTTAATAATGTAGCTTTAGAAAATGTTTTGGCAAAGCTTGCACTTCCTATCCATCGTTACCCTGGCCTCAAAGCAAGAGTCTCATTAAGAAAATCACTTAAATGTTTTATCTGGCAGTTAATATATGCAATCTAAGAGTGGCCATCCTTGATTCAGTACAGTGACAAATATGATAGCATAAATATGATGAGATGGTGAGATTTACGAGGCCAATGAATGTGGATAAAAGAGCACAGGATAAGTCAAAATTCATTAGTTACTGGAGATCTGTGAGAAGAGGGAAGACCTAGGGTGGGAAGTGTTGGAACTTTTGGAGAGCTACAGACTTTCTCAAAATGGTATGTGAGCTTTGTAGCAGTGATCTTGTGGCTGCACGGTCATAGGCATAGTAGACACAAGGTAGAAAACCTCACCAGGGAAGGTGGCCAGTCTAAGAGTGAGCATCCTGGCACACCTTGTGCAACCTTTGACAGAGCAGCCTCATCCACACTGACTAATGAGAACAGTCTTTGACTTGTTCACCTCACGAAGAATATTAAGCAAAATGGGCAACTGAACACCAGAGCTTGAACCCTTGCCCTGGCTCTGTTCAATTTGCAGACTACCGCGTGCTGCCTAATTATCTGATAAGTGGAGCTGTGCTGACATAAGCTGTCACTCATCAGGAATTTACGTCATCAGCTCTGGATGGAGTCTATGTTTCCACAGTGTTACTTAAAGAAGTTACGTGAAAGATATAAGACATATCTGTTATAAAGATATGATTATCTTTATGATGTTCTTTAAAAAAATGGGGACTTGTACATTCTGTTGTTAATGACCTCAGTGCCAAGTAACTCATACAGAACTTCTCAAATACACCATTTTCTTTATCAGGTTTTCTCAGCTTAGCAGAACTTAAGCACAACTAGCAAAGTACAGAACTTAAAATTGAGAACTACTGCTAACTTCCTGAGTACAAGAACTGGAAGTACTTATTCAGTGCCTGTGCTGACTTATGATGCAGTGAGGCTTTCCGAGGTGGTCAGCACATCAGAATCAGCTGGGTCACCAACTCTGGTGATGGCATTCCCTGAGGCTCAGCTATTTCAAGCTGCTGGAGCTGCTTCTGGCTTCAGTCTTGGCAGGCAAAACAGACACCTCAGGCCTCTCTCTGTTCATCTGCTATTATTGAACTGAGAAAAGATGTTGCCCTTTTCTCCATCTCTCTCTGTATGGAAAGAAGTATGTTGCTTTCACTGTCACAGAGGACTGTGCCGTTCTTTCTTATCACATAAATATGTACAGTGTCTTCTTTTTAAGAAGCTGTGTCAGCTATGGGCAATAAACTAAGAGATTCTTCTTTTATATCAGTAGGTCCTCAGGGGACCTCCTATTGTGTAGCAGTGGTGCTAGCAAGTCATTATCAATTTTGGACAGAAAAGAGAAGAAGAGAAAATTGGGAAACAGGGTCACATGCTAACACAGCAGCAGTCTGTTGGATGACTGAGCGTAGCTGGGGCTTGCCATATATATTTATGTCCATTCTTACTATAAGCAGCTTAAAGTCATGCATATGGCTTGTTGCCAAACATCAAAATTGAAGGATTACCTTATGAAGCTAGGTATAATAGCAATAGTATGCTGTTGAGTACTACCTAGTTAATAAAAATGAGAGAAATTACATACATGTCTTGAACAAATACTTCATTTGATCCCAGCTGATCCAGTCTTGTGCACAAACCCCTCAATGGTTTGTAGCAGGGTTAGATTTTGTGAGGATTTCTCAGTATAACAGTATAATTGAGACCTGCATAAGTCATCTTCACCATCTTCAGTATTTTTCCACCCCAAAATAATCTTGGTTTGAGTTCATTAAACATCTCTTTCTTATACTTTAGAAAGTACCACACGGATATGTTTCAGCAAAATGCCAGCTAGACCTGGTAGCTGTTTCTCAGAGAGAGAGTAAAGGCTATAATTACACTATCCAGATACTCCTCATAATCTTTTTGCTTTGTATTATTCTCAATAGCAGTTTGGGCAATCACAATCTGCTTTCCCACCAGTACTGGAAAGGCAGATTCTGGGTTTTTTTTCTTTTTTTTTAAGCTAATCGACATACTGTGATGGGAGTTCATGAAGGCAGAGCTGCCTGCACCATTTTCCCTAAGGAAATACACCTCAAATCCCCCAAGTCTTTCGAATCAATAAATCTGGAGATTTTTCAGAACTCACTCTAGAGAACTAATTCAACAGAAAAGATCAGGGTTCAATAGATGAAAAATAAGGGATTTATTGCAAGGGATAGCTCCCGTCCTTCAGAGATACTAGTGGTTGAGAAAGAGCAGAACAGTTCCCTATGGACACTTTGAGAATCGTCTTTTACACCTCATCCAGCACTTGGCTGCGAAACTGCTTTGTGTCTTGCCAGGAACTTTCTCAGTCTTTGACTGAAAGGATGACCTTAAGCTCAGGGGACGTCTTCCTCTCTACCTGCCCTACCCAGCAGCCAGAGAAAACACTGAGAGCAAACCCGACCTCTACACCACCAGGCATGCAAACCATTGATTTTTCTGCTCTGTATTTGTCACTGGCTCTAGGAAGTGCATCAAGATCAAACAAATCTTTCCCAAGGTTTGTACCCAGTCTGGAAATCATATAATTGCATCTGAAAACAAACAGGCATTGAATTCCTTGGAGGATTTCCTTTCTTGGTTAAGCCTCTCTTAACTGTGGGGATTATTATTTGTGTTTCTTATTTAGCTAATATTGACCTCCTATATGCAAAGACATGAAAATTATTCATGCCAGTGCCTGAAGACCGAAGCCTAGCTCTCTATTTGAATATATTGTGACTGTTTTAGCATGCACTGCGGTAAATAAACGATTGTACAGAAGCACTTCTGGACATATTTTTTTCTTGCATTTTATTTTACACCATGAACAACTCCATGTACTGGTTTTGAACCGTACATTACTTTCTCCCCCAGGTTCCTTTTCTTTCTTATTTTATATTCTCTTTTGTGTCCAAACTATAGAACCACTGTCTGTTCCTATAAGCATAGAATCACGGAATCATAGAATGGTTTGGATTGAAGGGGACCTTAAAGATCATCTAGTTCCAACCCACCTGCCATGGGCAGGGACATCTTCCACTAGACCAGATCTCGCAAAGCCCCATTCAAACTGGCCTTGAACATTTCTAGAGACTGGTCATTAGATCGGATAAAGAAAATTCCCTTTCTTACCAGATTTAACTGCTTTTTCAAATGCAAATACTGGATCTTCTTGAATGTTCTGCCTCAAATCTTGGAACAATGTCTTCCCTTGGTAAAAAAATCTGCTAAATTTTTACATTCTTCTGGTACTCTCTCAATAAGTATACAACTAAAATGTTTGTGGGGTTTTTTGTTTTGTTTTGTTTTGTCCAGAGTAAAAAGGAAATGCAACATTTGATTCATACAGTATGCTGAAGTTCTGTATTCACATAAGTGCTCAGAGGCCTATAAATTATACCAGTTTGTAAGTAGAGTTTTAGACTGATGATTGGAATCAAAGCTATCAGATTGCTGAACTATAGGAAAATTGGTTTGGGAAAACTTTCTTTTAATGTCTTATGTTATATAATATTCTCTATGTTCCCTAAAGATGAATCAAGTTATAAAGAGCCTTTTTGCTGGACAAAGGTTATGGTCAAGTTTTAACTCCCTTAATTTACAATTGCCCCTTGGTGGAAGTTTTCTGGGTGCAAGGTCCAGAATTCATTACAGAAGTTACAAATGCTGACCTTGATCTACCCTTGCCTCTAGTGATTCTCATATCTGCCTCTCTGCTCAGGGACATGGATGCTAATGTTGAAAATGTATTAAAATGTGCTTCCACAAAGATTCTGACTAATTTACCAGGTTTTTCTGAGATCAATAGAAAGCATACTGGGCTGAGCTCTGAGTGCTTGACCTATGAATGATAAAAAAAAATCCCAGAACCCAAAATAGACAAGTTATTAAGATGTCATCCCAGAATCCCAGGATATTTTTAGCAATTTCTAATTTTTCCTGCAGAGTAATTGAAGCCACAGGTTTCATATCTCTCCTACTGTATCCTGTGGCACCATATTGTTGTCTTCAGGATTATATAATACTTTGTTCAAAGGTGGTTTTATTTATTTCTCTGGCTTTTTCTGATGTCTCCTTCAACTCATGGAAGGCTCATACATAAAATGAGTTAAGGAAAGCTGGAGAGGAAACGCATAAATTTGGAATGTCTGCTTTCTCTGCTTCGCTTGGTGCCCTTCACTTTCACACTGTTTTCCTTCTGTCTGAAAAACGTGGTTCTGCAAAAAAAACAAAACAAAACAAAACAAATTTTCTTTTGTGTTTGTATTTTCCTTTATGTGTACACTACTTTAATGCCAGTTCTTGTGTGGTCTTTCAGCCCTCCACATTGGATATCCTTATGTGAAGGCTGACAGTAACGTTCCAGCCAGAAAAATCAAACATGAAATTGTCTCTGTGTTCAATGGGAACATCTAGAATAGGATTCATCTCAACTAACAAGAAACGTCTAAAGATGCCTAACCCTATGCAATTGTTTTAAGGTCCCTCCCTCACCAACAGAGAAAAACATGTCCAAACAGTGATTCATCCCAACAATTTGAGGCACTTACTTTAGCAAGAATCCAGAGATGTTTATTTTTCTTCATTAAGAGAGAATTCTTCTCTCTGTTAAATTGAAGACTGTCAAAGCCACCAGGATATGCATTTCTAATTGGCATGAAGTAGAGTACATTAGTAAAGATAAACTTGTATGACATTCTGGCAGACTATTAAATGCATTTCTTTGAAAAACACTGGAAAGAATGATTACTTGATCTGATAAGAATAGATCACACAAAAACTTGAAGTGTTGAAATTGTCTTCTGATTTCTAATTTCATGCTTGGTACTTTGTATGAAACCTGAAACATTTATCATTATCACATCATAAGAAATGATAGTTCCTATGACAAGAAAATGACCCTTTAAAAGGAGTTCTGCAACTTGAATTTATGTTTCTGTTTAAACTAGAAGTGTGTTGAATCGCAAAGCGAATGTTGCAAATACTTATTGATTCACCTTTAAGGAGAACCTGGGATGTCCATTAAGGAGAAGCATCTTTCTCACCTGTTCTGCAATATAAGAAGCCACATACCTAGTAAATTAAGTGAAACTGTATTGGAAAACAAGCAAACAACCAAACAAACATGTTAATGTATCACATCTGTTTTATTAGTATCAGGGGGGCACAAGGCTGCTTGTTCAGCTGCTCCCAAGGACTGCATGATGGGTAGGGGCACAGAAGCTGGTGGGAAGGGGCTTGTTGCTGGGAAGAGCTGAGCCCACCTTGGCCCTGCCTGAGCTGCAGGAGCAGGTATGTCTGCAAGCTCATGAGACAAAGGAGGTAAAAAAAAAACAGAAAACAAAATGCAAAGTGCTGCAAATCCCACCTTTCCCTAGTGACTCAGGGAGAAATATGCAGTTTCAAGCAATCGTATTGGGCCAGCATCACAGGAAAAAGGAGCAGTTAGTAGGCAGAGGAGATTTGTTCTGAAACTTTCAATATAAAGCTTCTCAGCAGGAAAACTCAGCTTTCTGCATTATAAATATACTGGGAAAGTCTGACTTAAAAAGACTGAAAGCAATTCGTAGTTTCAATGTGTTCAGTTAAAGGTAAAATTGCAGGAAAATAAATTAGGGACTCATCACAAAGAAAAAAACTTTCCCTAAAATCTTCAGATATTGTCCCATTAACTTAATTTGTTTGTAGTAACAAGATGCTTCGTCCTTATATAAGAACAACTTTATGAAGGCTCACTCAAGATATTTTCAAGGTATTGGTTTGACTCATGAGAGAATTTCTGTCTTATCTGGGAAGAAACCCACTGAATGTTCCTAAATATTGTCGTGGTATGAATAAAACAAGCATTACCCTGTTCTTTATTTAAAATGTCCTTCATAATATCCCAGTCAAATACTTAATGCACATTTTGCAGCCCTGAAATCATTACCAAATGGCAGTCTTCTTCGTTCTTCTCCATGTTATTTTGTAAAAACGTAGGTTTGAGGCAAAGACAGTGAAGTCTCCTTAAATTACGTGTTACTTTGATCTCAGATAACCCTAAGGCTGCTGTACACACAGCAGCTCAAGTTTGCATACGTAAAAATAAGCTCTCTTTGGTGCATTGACGGTAGCAGTAACTTTTAGTTTATTTGCGCATACTTCCTACTTTGGTATTAAACTTGTGCTAAGCTGGAGTTCAGTTTACTTTAATTGCTTTTTTCTCCTGATTTTATTTCCACTTCTGTAATGTAGAAGAGATCCAGCAGAGTAAGGAAGAAGCAAAAGAAATGCCCTCCTCTTTTTGCAGCGTTTTGCAAAAGAATAATGTGTAGAAACTGGGTTTGCCCATATTACATTAGAAAAGGTTGCCTGTGCCAAAAAAATCCCAGGTGAAGTTTTTAGTTGAAAATTGCTGGAACAAAATATCCTGACATTCCAAATCACCCATATAGAAAAATACGCAAATGAACAGTGGCATTTCAGTTTAGTTCAGGAAGAAGAGTTCATATGGAAGAATAAAGTCATGGACTTTCCAACTCTATTCTCAGTGGCCAATTATAAAATCAAAGAAAAAAGAGGAAAAACGGACTAAGAAGGTCACCTATTTTACCTTCAGGTTATATCAAATGTACCTAAGCAGACCTGACAGATGTTTCTCTAACTTAAAACCATCCAGTGACAGAAATTCTACAGCCTACCAAAGCAGTCATATGCACATCAATTTATTATTATAGAATCTAAATAGAGAACTGAAAAGTTTAGTCAGAGATTACAGTTAAAGCTCTAGAGGAAAACAGGTATATAGTTTTGAAACTGCCTGGCTGTTGTCTTGGCTGGCTTGAGAGAATCACAAGAAGAAAGATGTATAAATGCAATGCATCCAAAGTCAAGACCAGGACCCAATGAGGTGCACCCATTTACTCAAATGGATGATGAATCAAGTGCTGAATACATGTGCAATACAGAATTATAAATTGTTGTCAAATGTACAGCACTAAATCTATGCAACACCTGGTAAGCACATGTGCACATGCAACATCAATAAGCACAAGGTACCCTCGTTCTCCTCTGTTGAGTGGGAGGAGACCTTACATTTGACAAAGAGGGAGGAGACTGGACATACCCCAGTAATGTGGAAAAGCTGATTAAAAACGCAGAGCACAGTCATATTTTAATGCATCTATACCTAGAGAATGGATGAGGTAGTGTAACATATTATATTCTTGGTTACACTTCAGATTTTGAGGAAAATAAATAAGAGGATTTTTTCTTTTTTTCTTTCTTTTTTCTAATCAGGTTTTCCCTAAGGTCAACCCACTGGCAATCACAAGGAAGTCTTATACAGAGGATCAGATGAAAAACAAAACAAAACAAAACAAAAAACAAATCAAAACCAACCAACCAACACCCCCTTCTTCCCCCCTGCCAAAAAAAAAAAAAAAAAAAAAAACAAACCACAAAGGTTTTATGAAAATTAAGAAATGGTGAAACTATTAAGTGATACCAAAATTTCTCTGAATCAAATAATAGGTTGGCTACTGTATAACTGGACTGGAAATTTGATATATTACTGATATTTTCCAGTACTTTCAGCTCTCCCAGTGTGAGCAGCAAACTATCTGATCTGCACATTGACTTGCATTGGAGGTTAGAAGACCCTTTGAGTCACGAATGTGTACTCAGTCATTTGTATTATATCATACATTTCTGAATCTGTTGCGAACAATACTAAATTTGCCACAAACTACAACATCTAGAAAAGGTTGGCTAAGGGAAAATATTGTCTCAAGGGCAAACAGAAAAGCAATATTTGATCCTTCAGACATGTTAGGAGTAAATACTATTGTGGACATCAGATATTAATACAAAACTGTTTACACTGACTATACATAACACCCTGCATGCAAGGGGACTATAATTCTGCAAAAGAAGGGTAAAAAAGTCTACACAACGTGACCTACTAGACAAGATGGAAGATACTGAAGTAGTCTGAGAAGAGAAGGGGTGATCATAAAAAAGGTGAGAATGAAACTAGGGGAATAAATCTTCTACATTTCTTGGGAACAGGAAAATAGTTTTAAATTATACCAAAGGAAGTTTAGCTTGTAAACTGCAAAAAAGCAGGGAGAATTAGGTACGATAATTTTGGAAACCAGCTGTTTCGCAGACAGAGGCTGGGAAAATGTTATTTCCAGATGTTTCTTAAGACCCTGTTAAAATAAAACCTCTGTTAGGTCTGTTTTAGGAATAGCAGCTTATTTCCATATTTAACGTGCAATGACTGTCATGTCTTTCAAGAAGGTGATGAGATTACTGACCTGACTAAGCACTCACTGACATGGGGAACTAGTTCTCAAAAAAATGAGATGGAAGTGGGAGAGAGGATAGAAAAGATTTGTAAAACATACTGATATAGATGAAAAAATAGAAGACCATAAATACGAAGCCGTATGATGGCAGCATTTTGCCCACACTTTTCTGGCTACTACTATGCACTAAGAATCACAGAATGGTTGGTGTTGGAAGGGACCTCTGGAGTAGATGGCACAGGAATGTGTCCAGGCAAGTCTTGAATACCTCCAGAAAAGGAGACTCCAGAACCTCTCTGGGCAGCCTGTTCCAGTGTTTCGTTACCCTTAAAGTAAAGAGGTTTTTCCTCATATTCAGATGGAACCTCGCATGCTGCAGTCTGTGTCCATTGCCCCTCATTGTATCCTTGGGCACTACTGAAAAGAGTCTGGTCCCATCCTCTTGAGACCTACCCTTGGGTCTTTTATAAGCATAAATAATGTCCATAACTATGTATTATAAGCATAAATAAGATCCTCTCTCAGCCTTCTCTGCTCCAGGCTGAACAGACCCACCTCTCTCAGTCTCTCCTAATAAGAAAGATGCTCCAAACCTCTGATCATCTTTGTAGCCCATCACTGGACTCCCTCCAGTAATTCCTTGTCCTTAAACTGGGGAGCCCAGAACTGGATGCCTCACCAGAGCAGAGTAGAGGGGCAGGATCACCTCTCTCAACCTGCTGGTCACACTTTTCCTAATGCACCCCAGGATACCATTGGCCTTCTTAGACACGAGGCTACATTTTCCACAAACTCTGGAAACTAGACAGGATTGATATTTTTCTTTAAATAAACCAAATTAAAATGCTTCTCTCATGTATATATATGAACTCTAGCTCCCCTGGAAAGAATGAGCACTCGGTAGAAAACAGATGTCAGCTTCACTCAGGTGTGTTTTGGAGAGGTTAGCAAAAGGGAGAATGAAGTGGTAAATTAGTGACTGAGTTAATAAGTTGTGGTGAATAAGATGCATTTGAAGCTCAGCTTCTCAGTTTAGCTCAGAGACCTATTGTGGCTAAATATCAATTAAAAAAATGAAAATGAGATATTATCCTACTTTTTAGTTCTTATGAAACTGCGCAAGCCACTGGTGTGGAAGTAAGAGCAGATCTCTTCAGAAGCAGATAATATCACCACAGTCAGTGCTTTTATAATTTAATGTCCTCAGCAGACCAAAAATGAATGGCAGCTTGAAGACTCACCAGTTTTAAGGGAAGAAGCAATTGATGTCACACCCTCTTGAACATCCCGTCACCATCTTCGACCAGTCAAAAAACTGCAGCCTGTGTTCTCTGTACTGCCCTGGGGCTGAAACTCACATGCTGAAGAGAACTTTGCATGAAGTGCAGCATTCGTGCTACAACTGATAATATACATGCTTAGTACAAATGACCATTTGAAAAAATATTTCTGTGTTAAGTGTGGAAAATGAAAATGAAAGTTTAATTTGGAAAATAGTTTAAGAAACAATTGTGTTCATATTCAGTATGTACTTTTGACCCTGCTAGATATGTAAAATCTAGAAGCAATGCTGATTAAAGTAAGATTCAGTATGTAGTTCCAGCTCACTGAAATTCCACTTAGTATTTGAAGAGTTTAAAAGACTTCCAGAATGCATAACACCAATGTTGCAATGACCTTTGCTCAAACAAAATGTAATAAATTTGGCTTTTCTGCCTACAGTAACTACAAATGCATTTGGAAGAATGCCAGTAGCATAACCTTAAACCAGATATCACTACACAGAGCAAATTTTTTAAAGTCCAACATGTTTGTTTGCTCTAGTATAATTGACAGAACTTATAATTTGTTGGTAAAAGCAAATGAAATGAAAGCAGAGAACTTTCTCTGCTGCTTCAACCTCATAGAGCTAATGGGCTTTTACATTACTGATCTTTGTTGCAGATCCGTTTATCACTTTATAAACTCGCTTATAGGTTTGCCTTAATGCAGGACTAAAGTGCAGCTGTGCCAAATAAGTCCTAGTTGAGTAAAAGAGAAAGAAAGCAGGAGCAAGGCGCTACAGGCAAGGCAGAGATTATTCAACAAGTGAGAGAGGAATCTCTCTAAATGTAGTTTATAAAGGTTGCATAGGTTGCGTTAAACACACCCAGTATAAAACCCTTCTGAAAAATGTGTTTTGTGAAATATGTGAGCTAACATACTTTAATGGATAATCTGGTCTAGATGTAAGATGGGGATAAGCCTATGTCTTGGTAGTCCTTGTCAGAGTAACACAGCTCACTGAATTCAAACTGTCCACTTCCGTGCTTATGTCCCTTCACAGGGACAAGGTACTAGCTGAATCTCTCCACGAGGGATTTCTTGTTTGCTTTCATAAGATTTTCAGTGGGGAGGTTAACCAAGTGACTGGATTAATCCATCTGGCACAGCTCAAGAAAATATCTTCCACAAGCAAGTAGGCTAGTAAGTCTTGGGCAAAGTGAAATATGTCACTGTTGAAATACCAAGCACATTGAATAACCCAAGCACATTGAAGCACAGCTAACTAATCCTTCAGGAGAAATAGCAGAACTTCTCATGAATTCTAGGTTGAGGAGTTGCTTACTTTTGTAAACTTCATGATTATATTGTCTCTTATTTCAAGCCAGACATTTTTAACTTAACAAGATTTGAGTGCTGACTCTCTTTGCTTGTATTGTCTTTGCCTGTATATGATGGTATGTTATTAGGAGCCTACTGAAAGTATTTCTGGAAACAGGGTGAGGTTCAGGCATGTAGATTCTTGAGGGGCACAGTAGTCCCATTGTACCTACCAGAGAATAAAGGGAGGCAACACAATTATTCTTTTTGTCCTCTGAAATGCCTGCAGGATCAACAGACTTACTGCTGTTACTGCTACTGTAGTCCCAATGTTTACACTGAGCACTCTCCAAGAAAAGGGATTGTACAGCTGGTCATCTCTTATCTCTGTGTTTAATAGGGAATTAACTTCAAAGCAGAACACTCTACCAGCCAGGAGACTTGTATTCCCTGCATGACACTCCAGGAAAGTGAAAACACTCCCATTCTGCCTCCTTCTTAGTTTGGATGTTCACAGAGGAGGAGGGCACGGTGTTCTGTGACCTTCTGAAATTGAAAGTAATCATTAATCTGTATGCTTTTCTCAGACTATGAACATATTTGTGTTACCATGTGTTTAAGCAGCATGAATCTTTTCTTACATCTGTGCATTTAATTTCAATTAATTAGAAACAGTGCTAATGCTAGCTGGATTATGCATGGATTAAATATGTAGCACAGCCTCTAGTAAGAAGACTTGATGTTTTTCAATGCCTTGTTTTACCACCTAATAACTGTGCATTCCCCCTGGGATGCATGTGTGACCAGCTCAGGGTCCTACATATCAGGCCAAAACACACAGTATGATTATAGAGTAATGATTTAGACTTAGAAATTGAAAAAAAATAAAAAGTCCTCCTATTTTGTGATTAATATTTTCCCCAATAAGTACAATCTTTAATTTAGAGATAAAAAAACCAACTCCTCCCCAGAAACACCAGAGAAAGGTTAATGACTGTACTTTAAAAAGCATAATAAACTAATGAATAAGTGCCCAGTGAGCACAATATTTCCCTACCCTGTGTAATTATTTTAGGAGAATTTTGCTGTTTAATGATCTTAGACTATTTCTATTTCTAGTTTTGCAAGAACTGCTTTTTGGAAGTCTCACAGCATTTGAGACTTTACAATGGTGTGCATTGTCCCAGATGTGTCATTCTATGTGCTAAAATATATTTGCAGCATTGCAGTTTTTTTCTGCTGACTCTTAGTATGATATCAAAGGCAGGTGCATGGAGAAGTTGGATGAAAAAAAATGTTAACTACCCTATAATTTTTTCACTATGAATAACTTTTGTAAGTATACAAATATTTCAATACTCCTCAGGCTGCAGGGAGGAAAAATGCAAAGGTTCAAAATAGGCTTGTTTTAACAAAATTCCATGGAGCCACTTGTTCAAACAATTTTAACTATTTAGTTAATCTTATGGATGAAGCAGATGTTCAGGAAAAAACTATTTAGATGGCTGATTTGAGGGCTGGATTGCACTGTGAAAGCTGTCACAAGCTCTCTGGAGTTTTTTTATTAATGCCCATTGCTGTAGGATCTGAGAGAGGACATATGCCTTGCGAATTCCTACAGAAATGTAGAAGTAATTACTAAGCCAGACCTAGTCCTCAATATTGTTACTATTTTAGTTCATCTTCTTTGTTGAGCCAGATCATTTCATATGTAAAAAATGTGGCTTAAGCCCCAGTCTCTTTATGCACTTGCACTGAAATTGCTCATGTTTCTGAGTGCTTCCTTGATAAGGACATCTAGTCATTAACTTATTACATTTGTGTCTTATTTAAAGCAGAAAAATCTGAGTGTGGCTAAATCAGATATCACAGGAATGTCTTCAGAGAAGCTGAAGATCAGCTGAGCTGTCCATGTCTTTCACCATCGACAGTTTTTAAGACTAAAACATATTTAGCAACACAATAAAGACAAAAGACATGTTTTTGATGTAGACTTTTAGGAATAATTCTCTTACAAACACCCTGGTTGTTAAAAAAAAATTTCTTTGTAAGAATGAGAACAAATTAAAGGAATCTTTACGGGTTATAGTGGCCCTTTGAGTAACTTCCGCTTCTGTGTTTCTCCTCTCCACCACATACATGCTTGGCTCAGGTTCATCCTAGTTCTCTTCCATGATAAATTCCTAAAGCTTCTCAGAGCCATTGGAAGGGAGAGATGTAATAAAAACAGCAGAGCAGAGAGGAGATCCTGCAAACTTATAATAACAGTGTCATCAAATGGTTTCCACCGTGGCTGGACAGTTGTAACAGTGTTCCCGAGGAGGGGTTGCTTGGGCTGCTCGCCTCTTCCCACAGCGTGTCTGGAGGTGAAGAATGGCTTCACAGTAAGAAACAGACCAATGAAACAAACAGGGGAAAACACATACAAATCTGGTAAACACAGCAGACAAACAGGGAAAAACTCACAATCCTGTTAGCTCACCCTTATCTTGATTGTGCTGGTTTGACTGAAAATGAGTTAATTTTCTTCATGCAGTTAGAAACGTTTCTTTTTCATAGCTAGCACAGTTATTACTAGGATTATATTAAGAACAAGAGATAACACCCCAGGACAGAGTCGATGTGTTTAATTGCTCTGTTCGGGGAGCCAAGAACATTCTGAGCTCTGCCCACAGGTGTGAGGCATCGAGAAAGGGGCCATGGATGGGCAAGAGCTTGACTGACATCCAGACTGATCAATAAGAGTATTCTATCCCATTTGTGTAATGCTTCATATTCAAGGAAAGGTGAGATCTTTCGATCTCTTTTTCACTTCTTGACCTTCTTTGCCCTTTTTGTCAGAGCCGGGGGAATTCTGTTCAGGACATTTAGTTTGGCCTTTTGCCATTTTGCAGAGGCCGCTGGGCCCTTCTGCCCTTTTTAGTTTTGTTTTTTTTTTTCTCTTTGGGATCAGCTGTTTGGGACCAGGTGCTGCCTCCTGGGACTGGTTGCTTGGTGCGGACACAGTTCGTGAGGAATTGCATTGAGTATCTTTTATTTTATATTCTATTTCTATTTTATATATATATATATTTATTTAATAGTAGTGTATTAGTATTTTATTATTTTATTAAACTGTGTTTGTCTCAATCCAAGTTTCTCCCTTTCCGTTCAATTCTCTCCCCTATTTGGGGGTGAGGAAGGGGTTGAGTGAGTGGCTATCATCGTTGTATTGCCAGCTTGGGTTAAACTATGACATTCGTTTACCTAGTGACCAAGATTTGTGTGCGTATGTCAGTCATACCTCCCTATAAAATCCCTCCTGTACTGATGCCCTGCAGCCACAGGATGTTAAACAACATGGAAAACAGAGATTCTACTGCAACGAGCAGTTTGTCCAGTTTTGTGATGTTAAATCAAGGGATATGCACAAATGCTAAAACTTAATTTGCTTGAATAGGTGTGGAGCTAGATTACACTCAAAGAAGTGAAGATGCAACTGAAAGCCAAAAATTTCAAGATCAGAAGATGAATCTTTGGAAATAGAGAACTTGGGAATATTTAGAAATATTGAGACACATATAGTTAATGAAATATTGAAGCATAGAATGTTTTTTCAATGCTTATAAGTTTTGGAATCTTTTAACTATATTCAATGCTAGGTAAATAGACAAAGATAAAATATTATTTATATCACTAAAACCAAATTTTATTTTCAACCTGCACTAAGAAAAGAGTTTTTTTATTATTATGTATATTGCTAAACAGAAGGAGACATTTCAACAGACAGAACATTCCTGCAGAAGAAAAAATACCTTTTTATTCTGTTGACTACTTTGTACGTGATTTTATTGTGGTTTGGTTGGCAAACAAGGAGATTGTTCGTGAACAAAAGAAAAACTACTTGCACATTGAACAAAACCTATCTTATGCATTTCTGTCACAGAATGATGTATTGCAGTAGCCTAAATATGCTCCATATCAAGAATACACAAAAAATGCAGAACCTGTGAAACACAGAGTTCATGTTTAGTAAAGAACACTCCTGAGAAGACAAAAACAAAAACAAACAAACCCAGACAAACTACTGATAGCAAAAACTCACAAAAGTTTGAGTGGAGGCACACTTTCCCCATTTCCTGGTCTTTCCTCATTTCTCTGAGAAGACGAATGAGTTCACTATATGTAATATTGAACAATATCCCTGTCATAAGTCTTCATTCATTCAGGCAAGGAAAGGAGAACTTTCCAGATCATTCTCAGGAATTCCACTTTTTATTCTAAAACAATATTTTAACTTCACTTAGACCCTACTTATAGTGCAATTTTATTTTGGGCCTCTTTTTGGCTAAGAAAGAGGTGCGATATTTACTGAGATTACCAACAATGGTTAATTAAAATCCTAGTGAATATACTGCAATAAATTTAAAAAAAAATAAGATAGCATTTTCGTGACTTGTAACATTTCTAAAATCTACTAGTCCCTGAATGAAATAAAAAATAGAGTGCAGATCCTGTTTAAATGTATTATGTTACACAGCCGAAGGGGACATCTGTGAATGCCTGATGAAGTAATAATTCACCTTTAATGTATGTAATTGAAGCCTCCAAATCAGAAAAATTGCTGGTTTTTGACAACTGTCACTTTGGATCAAGCATGTGCAGCATCAGCACATAAAAATCTATTTTTTGCCACAGAAAATGGGATATGCAAAATGGAAAACTAAAAAAGAACCAGTATTTAACAGCCTGGCATCCATTAGGAGATATTGCTGCACATGTAGATGGACAATGGCTGATCAGAGACCATACAAATTACAGCAATAAAATGTAGTGAACTGATAATGATTTATGCAGAAGAAAAAGCATGTGTTAAAATTCATTCTGACTTCTGAGCTGTGACTGAAGAAGACACACTTAGATCCTCTGGCAGACTATATGTGCCCAGGTTGTACAGATGGAAGTTTATGGTATTCCCCGCAGCCTTGTTATTAAACTGTGAGTCCGGCAGCTATTAAACAGGTGCCTATGGGCTCTAGACCCTTCTCCTTCATCTGTGTAGCTCCCCGAGAAATGAATAATTCCTGGTGATGGGAAAGCCCTTACCTCATATGAACTGCAACCAAGCAGCTGGGCTGTGCACCTAATTCACACAAAAGCCCTGAGAGGTCACTAGTGTGGTTGCAGACCTGGGATATGGGAAGGCTCTGCACTTGCTTTAAACAAAAATTTTGATACAGACTCTGCACCTACTTAGAAAATATCCAGCAGATGGTGAGATAAACACAATGGACCAGTTTCAACTGGGAGTATTAAGAAAATCTCCACATGCAACAGCCTAGTGAGGGGATCACTCAGGACATCTCTGTCACATCAGTGGGCAGTTAGAGAGTGGAAATTTAAGCTGCAGTCCTCTGTATTCCAGATGATTTTTTTTCATTCATTTATCTGGCAAAAATTCCTAGCTTTCAGCCAGAAATGAAGGCCTGTCTTTGTTTAGGTACCAGATGAGAGTTCTCAGGTCTGAATCCTGGATGGAGGAAAATGCTTCTCTTTGGCTTGGAAAGAAGCATATGGCTCAGCATCGTTCCCTCTGAGGAGAGCTTTGGCTCTCTTGGCGCTCTTTTCTCCTTGAATTTTTGTTTCTGGGTCAAGCTTCCTTGTGTTCAGTCCAGTATTTGTTTAAAAACCTGTAATTCCAGCTGACATAAAGAATATTAATGGCTGAGTAAGAAATAAAGTCAATGGAAGTTTCAATAATTATTCACACAAAATTAATAGGCAACGTTGAACGGACATTATAAATTAATAAACAAAATTTTTACTTGTACCTGTAGTGTCATACTTGCACATGACAAAGCTGCCCATGCTGTTCAAGCTGAAGGAAATGGAGAAGAAAAAAAAACAAAAGGCACCAAACAAAATGCTTGAATGTTGGGAATCAGCTTTATTATTCTCACTCTGACAGTCAGAACTTCAAACTGTTATTACTGCACCAAAAAGAAACACTGAAAAATCATTTTCAATTTCTTTCAGGCTATTTTTTCCAACACTCTCCTCTGTGTGACTGAAACCATATTAATTTTAAAGGGACGGGATTCACACAATCTGCATATGTGCCTGCACAGAGATGATTACGTATTACCACACAGGCACAAAGGCTTCACAATTTATTTACAGTTGGATGGCACTGAAATTAGATGCCAGTTGCCCAAGCATTCATGTCATCAGAATGACAGCTGGAGTAAAGAAACTGGTGGTGCTGTTTAATTGTTTACCACAAGAGGCATTTAATAAAAAGAATGAAGATCCTGTGCTCTTGGCAGTGTATAAAGGTATATAAGATTCTTCAAGATTTACATTAACCAATATTTTGTTAGTTGTTCTGCTTCTGACTTAACTGGTTGCATTTAATTTTGTGGTTGAATTCCTAACATAATTTCTGAGCTTTATTAGTAGTGATCTGGTTATTAGAAGCCATATGGTGAATTAAAAATCCCAATAGCTTGTTAAAAGTGGACCAGATGTGCAGTGTGTTGAAGTCAGTGGAAATTTCCCTTTGACTGTGGACCAAGCCCAGGGAAAGTATCATCTTAGCCACCAGAAATGCTGGTAACTGATTACCTTTCCACTGCCTCCCTCCAGTAATGCCTTGAAGCTAATATCCTAACTGTTGCCTGCCTGTTTTGTAATCCTAGTATTAGAGAAGGCCATTCTGTTCTGTCAGTTTATTTGTGATTTCACCAACTTCGAACCAGCCACATCTTATCTTAAAATATTCATAAACAATTCGTTTTTGCCCAGAAAACTCCCCACTGGATCCAACAGGTCTACCTGCTACGAACCCTGAATCATTTCTTGACCTTTAATCCACTTTACTCCATTAAATCAATTCTACTCCCAACCGTATAAACTTCTTTTCTCATGAGGCACATCAATGTTGAAAAACAGTGATATCAAACAGCAAATGTCACTGCAGTGAAAAATGAATGTCTGTTGTAAAAAATTGTGACCTGAGTAATATATTATACAAACTAATATGTGGCAAAGTAACCAGAGTCTCATGTAGGATCTCAATGTATACACACATCCTTTATTGCTCTTAGTTAAATACATAAATTCACCATACTAGAATAATATCATGCATCCCTTTTTACAGTAAGAGTCAGATTTACAGAATGTTCCTGGTTAGATTTTGGAAGAAATTTACTTCAGTGCCTGAGAGAAGCAATCAGCTCTAGTTTTTATGTACGTTACTAGAGTTTTTTCAGTAATGCAGAGCTCAGCACACTGAGTTTTTCAGAGCATGCTCCTAAGTGTGCAACAGGTAGCAGTTCATAACTACTCATCAATATGACAGTCATAAAGAATGATGAAATTTTATTCAATATTAATTATTTATAGCAACACCGTATATGCATTTAGATAAGAATTACAGAAATAGAGATACTGATATGCTTGTCCCCAGTTCCTTTTTATACACATTCCTGGGACTCCATATGTTACTGAGATGTGCTGGTGGTAAAGGTAGCACAAAGTATTTTCATGTGAAGCTGTATGTAACTAAAAGATTATAAAGTGCTTCTTTAGTTAAACTGGCACAGCATGCACACATACAAACGTACTAGAAGACGTAAACAAGCAGGACAATCTGGGTTGCATGTCTCTGCAGTGCAAACAGCAGTATGGGAAACAAACATGCAAACGTTGTCATGAGTGGACACTAGATGTGAATTGGCACTGTCTCAGAGATGTTTTGGGGCACACACCTACTCTATGGTGAGACATAGTCTTCCATTTTTTACAAAGAAAGACATTTCTTTGACTTTACCATAGGGTGATAGCACACAGTTAGCACAGAGCTGCTGACACTGCAAATCTGTGCCCTGACCCCAGTGCAGTGTGTGGCAGCTGTGGCCATGACCATGCTGCATCAGTGTTGTTGAGATGGTCCTTCACCATGGGCTTGCACTGCTATGTGCATGATAGAGCCTGCATGCAGATCTGATGTGTGAAACAATGACTCATCTGCACCTGTGAAGAGAACACAGAGCTTCCTGGTGTCTTTACTGGAGATTTCCATCAGCTGCACTTTTGGAAATGGTGTTCTGCTTTTTGAATATGCCCTCAAGGACAGCTGCCAGTTGAGAGCTGAATGTTGCTAGGAAAATGAAGAGTATGGCACTGAGACAAAGGTAACAGACTTAAAAGAAACAGTCTGGGACAGGTCATTTCCTAAAACATGGGTATTTCTGAGGAAAAAACATGTGTAAACCTTCTTTAACCTAAAAATTTCTGAAATTAATGCAAATTAATTTTAGGACCCCTCTGCCAAGCCACACTTTGTGTCTCCAAATGTTAAAAGAATCATATAATGTTCTCTGAAAGCAATATTTAGGTTTAGATTCCTGTGACATTGGCCTTTCTTTTACAGAATGGTGGGGCACCTTGTAGGAGGCTCTCAGCTTGTCAGTATAGTCCTATAACTGAATTCCTACATGGTGTCTTTAAAAGCCATCAAGAAAAATCTATTACACTTTACGGAAAGGCTTCATAATGGTCTGAACTCTGCAGCAGTCTGTGCTCCAGTATTAAGGCAGTTACCTCCACTGCAACCAGCTGCTTTTCAAATGGCCGCAGGCTATTCTGTCTCTGCAGGAAGAGTATCTCGCAGGTATCCCTCCACCTTGGCAGCTGCACAAACCATGGGCAACTCTCCCAGTGTTCCCCTTCAGATCCTCAGAGCTGGATGAGCAGGAAAGTATTTGTAAGTCTCAGCAGATCACAGGGAGAATGTAAACACACAGAGATGTAACCCAGAGATAAGAGGGATTCACAGCTTGTAACCAAAAAGTGATGCTCTGAGTCAGAAAATGGCTGTTACTGATCCTGAGATCAGCTGATCGGAGGCAGCTCTGCAGGTCCCGATTAAGCGAAATCTTCGAGGTAGAGAGAAGTCTTTTTTTTTTTTTTCTCTCAATCAGGCATTTTCATTCTCCAGAGACCTGGAAGCTCCCGGCAGCCCTTGCGAGAGCAGCTGACATGGAGTGGGCGTTATCGCGGTGAGAGCGATCACACCCCTGTCCATCATCTTGAAAAAGCCTCCAGGAGGGCAGCGACGCATCACTGCCCACCAGGTGATGGAAGGGGCAACCAACTTGTGACACAGGTGAGTAGCACCCACACTGTGCTGCAGCAGCGGGTGTGGTAACTCGTGTACTAGGGTGTAGAGGCTGTCACCTTTTGCTAGTTAGACCCTCTCACCTACTGCCACTGTCTCATACTGCTGCCGACCATGGTCTCGACCCGAAAGAGAGCTTGTCTGAAGAAGACTGTAGCAACTCAGACAGACTGTTTGCCCTGAACTATGGCTGTTCAGGTTTCTGGCTGCAGGGAGTGCCAGAGCCTGCTGCTGCTGGGGGAGAATGGCCAGCATCCCACCTGTGTGAGGTGTGAGCAGGTGTAAGATCTGCTCAGCATGGTTGCAAAGCTTAAGGAGGAGGTCGAGATGCTGAGGGCCATCAGGGAGTGTGAAAAGGAAATCGACTGGTGGAGTAACTCCCTGGCGTGACACTCAGGCTCCAGGGGAATACCCCCCAAAAGGTGATGAACTCCTTGCCCTGTTGGGCAGAGGGAGAAGACCTGAGACAGCCCCTGCCTTGTCACTGTCAGGTAGAGATAGGGGACAGAAAAGATGATGAGTGTTGGAAGCTAGTTCCAGTTTAGGGCTGTGGGCAACCCCCGTCCCAACCTGCTTTGCTTCCCCAGGTGCCCTTCTGTAACAGGTTTGAGGCCCTGGATCTTGAAGAAGAGGTAGGTGAGGATGTGGTGCAAGGCCCACCTACGAGGTCACATAGAAAGAGGCAGTTGACCCCACATCTCAAGACTGCCTCAGATAAAAAAGAAAGAAGGGTAATTGTAGTAGGCGATTCCCTTCTGAGAGGAACGGAGGGCCCAATCTGCAGAGTTGACCCTCATCGTAGGGAAGTTTGTAGTCTACCTGGAGCTTGGATCAGGAACATCACCAGGACACTTTCCAACCTGGTGCACCAAACGGACTACTATCCACTGCTGATCTTCCAGATAGATGGGGAGAAAGCTGTATCCCGCAGTCTGAGAGGAACGAACAAAGATTTCAAGGCCTTGGGACGGATGGTAAAAGAGTCTGGGGCACAAGTGATTTTCTCTTCCCTCCTTCCAGTTTTTGGTGATGATATGGGATGGAATAGAAAAATTCAGTCTGTAAACAATTGGCTACAAGACTGGTGCTACATGCAGGGCTTTGGGTTCTTTGATAACGGCTGGTTTTACAAGACACCAGTCTAAACAGTGATATGCGGGAAAGGCTTATCTCACAGGGGCAAAGGGTGCTGGGACAGGAATTAGCAGGGCTCATTTGGAGAGCTTTAAACTAGGCTTGAAGGTGGATAGGGTTGTAGCTGGGCTTGCATCAGTGGAGCAGCACTCTAGAGTTCGCGAAGGCTGGGAGGCCTCCCATACCCCTAGGGTGAAATCGGTGTGCTCAGCTCACAGTCTAAAATGCCTGTACACAAATGCACGCAGCATGGGGGATAAGCAGGAGGAGTTAGAAACCTGTGTTCGGACAGGAGATTATGACCTAGTGGCAATTACGGAGACATGGTGGGACAGCTCACATGACTGGAATGTGGTTATGCATCGCTATGTCCTTTTCAGGAAAGACAGACCAGCCAGGTGTGGTGGTGGAGTCGCTCTTTATGTGGGGGAGCAACTACAATGTATTTTTCAGGCACAGATGAGGAGTGAGTTGAGAGTCTATGGGTGAGAATTAAGAGGCAGGCTGGCAAGGGTGATACTATTGTGGGCATCTATTATAGGCCACCAGATCAGGGTGAGGAAGTTGACCAGGCCTTCTACAGATAGCTGAGCGCAGCCTCACAATCACAGGCCCTGGTTGTGGTGGGGGATTTTAACTTCCCTGATGTTTGTGGCTTGGCCAGCCAGCCACAGTCTAGGAGGTTCCTCCAGTGCATTGATGATAACTTTCTGATGCAAAGGCTGGAGGAGCCAACTAGAAGAGGTGTACTACTGGACCTCATCCTCACTGACAAGGAGGATCTGGTTGAAGTGGTAAAGGTTGAGGGCTGCCTTGGATGCAGCGGCCATGAGATGGTGGAGTTCAGGATCTCCTGTGGCAGGAACAGAATAGCAAGCAGAATTGCAACCCTGGACTTTAGCAGGTCAAACTTTAGCCTTTTCAGGCAATTGCTAAGGGAAATCCCATGGGCAAGGCTGCTTGAAAGTAAAGGGGCCCTAGACAGTTGGTTAGCATTCAGGGACTGCTTCTACCAGGTACAAGATCAGAGCATCTGGACACGTAGGAAGTCAAGGAAGGGAGCCAGAGGACCTGCGTGGTTAAACAGGGAACTGCTGGGTAAGCTCATGTGAAAGAGGAGAGTTTATAGATCATGGAAAGAGGGCCTGGCCACTTGGGGAGAATATAAGGCTGTTGTCAGAGGGTGCAGGGAGGCAACTAGGAAAGCTAAGGCCTCCTTAGAATTAAACCTGGCAAGAGGGGTCAAGGACAATAGGAAAAGCTTTTTCAAATACATGTCAGATAAAACTAACACCAGAGGCAATGTAGGGCCACTGATGAACAAGGTGGGTGCCCTGGTGACAGAAGATACAGAGAAGGCAGAGTTACTGAATGCCTTCTTTCTCTCTGTCTACTCTCCCAGAGACTGTTCTGAGGAGCCCCGTGCTGCTGAGACCCCAAAGGAAGGCAGGATAATGGAGGAGTTTGCCTTGGTTGATGAGGACTGGGTTAGGGAGCAATTAGGCAATCTGGACATCCATAAATCCATGGGTCCGGATGGGATGCACCCGCGGGTGCTGAGGGAGCTGGCTGAGGTCATTGCTGGACCACTCTCCATCATCTTTGCCAAGTCCTGGGAAACAGGAGAGGCGCCTGAGGACTAGAGGACAGCAAATGTCACTCCAGTCTTCAAAAAGGGCAAGAAGAAGGACCCGGGTAACTATAGACCGGTCAGCCTCACCTCCATCCCTGGGAAACTGATGGAATAACTTATCCTTGGTGCCATCTCAAGGCATATCAGGGATAAGAGGGTCATTAGGGGCAGCCAACATGGCTTCACCAAGGGGAAATAGTGTTTGACCAACGTCATCGCCTTTTACGAGGACATAACGAGGTGGATAGATGGTGACAGAGTGGTGGATGTGGTCTGCCTTGACTTCAGTAAAGCATTTGACACAGTCCTCCACAGCAGTCTCACAGCTAAACTGAGGGAGTGTGGTCTGGACGATCGGGTAGTGAAGTGGACTGCTAACTGGCTGAAGGAAAGAAGCCAAAGAGTCGTGGTCAATGGGGTGGAGTCCAGTTGGAGGCCAGTATCTAGTGGAGTGCCTCAGGGGTCAGTACAGGGGCCCATATTATTCAATATATTCATCAACGATTTGGATGAGGGAATAGAGTCCACTGTCAGCGAGTTTGCTGATGACACTAAGCTGGGGAAGTGGCTGACATGCCAGAAGGCTGTGCTGCCAGCCAGAGAGACCTGGACAGGCTGGAGAGTTGGGCAGGGAAAAATTTAATGAAATATAACAAGGGAAAATGTAGAGTATTGCATCTGGGTAGGAACAACCCCAGGTTCCAGTATAAGTTGGTGAATGACCTATTAGAGAGCAGCATAGGGGAAAAGTGACCCAGGGATCCTGGTGGAGAGCAGGATGACCATGAGCTAGCACTGTGCCCTTGTGGCCAGGAACGCCAATGGCATCTGGCATGTATTAGAAGCAGGGTGGTTAGTAGATCGAGAGAGGTTCTCCTTTCCTTCTACTCTGCCTTGGTGAGACCACACCTGGAATATTGTGTCCAGTTCTGGGCCCCTCAGCTCAAGAAGGACAGGGAACTGCTGGAGAGAGTCCAGCGCAGAGCAACGAAGATGATGAAGGGAGTGGAGCATCTCCCTTATGAGGAAAGGCTGAGGGAGCAGAGTCTCTTTAGCTTGGAGAAGAGGAGACTGAGGGGTGATCTTACTAATGTTTATAAAGGGTGAATGTCAGGAGGATGGACCCAGGCTCTTCTCAGTGACAACCAATGATAGGACAAGGGGTAATGGGTTCAAAGTGGAACACAAGAAGTTCCACTTAAAATTTGAGAAGAAACTTCTTCACGATGAGGGTAACAGAGCACTGGAACAAGTTGCTCAGGGAGGTTGTGGAGTCTCCTACTCTGGAGACATTCAAATCCCGCCTGGACACCTTCCTGTGTAACCCCATCTAGGTGTTCCTGCTCCGGCAGGGGGATTGGACTAGATGATCTTTTGAGGTCCTTTCCAATCCCTAACATTCTGTGATTCTGTGAAATAGTCACTAAAGTATCAGCTCCCTTGGACATAAAAGGATGGCATCTCAACTCCAGAGCCGGGAAAGGAAGCCTGAAGTACCTTTTCCACACCAAGACTGCAGGCTCACAGAATAGCTGAGGTTGGATAGTACCTCTGGAGATCACCTAGTATAACCCCCTTGCTCAGTGCACAGTCACCTATGGCAGGTTGCGTAGCACTGTACCAATCAGGTTTTGAATATCTCCAAGGTTGGAAAGTCCACACCCTTTTCTAGGCAACCTAATCCAATGTTCAATCACCACCACAGCAAAATCAATTCCTTCATATGTTCAAGTGGAATTTCAATTTGTGCTTGTTGGGCACCCGTGAGCAAGATGTGGCTTTGTCTTCTTTACTTCCTCCCATCATCTGGCATTTACACATTGATAAAATCTCCCTTGAGTTTTCCCTTTTCTATGATTAGCAATCTCATCTCTCTCAGTCTCTCCAGGTACCCACAATGCTCTGAGCCCTTCGTCATCTCAGTGGCTCTTCACTGGACTCTGTCTAGTATGTCCACATCTCTTTATCTAGTAGGTCCACATCTTTCTTGTACTTGGAACCCCTCACTGGGCCCCGCACTCCAGATGTGTCTCACTAGTGCTGAGAGGGGATGGATCACCTTGCTTGACCTGCTGGCAACAGTCCTAATGCAGACCAGGATGTTATTTGCCTTCGTTGCCACAAAGGTCAGTTGCTGGCTCATGGCCATCTTGTTCTCTACCAGGATCACCAGATGCTTTCCTGCTAAGCTGCTTTCTAGCCAGCTAGACCCCTCCATTTACTGAAGGCAGAGGATATTCCTCCCTAAGAGCAGGATTTTGCATTTCCTCCTCTTGAACTCCATGAGTTTCCTGTTGACCCATATCTCTAGCCCACTAAAATCCCTTTCAGTAGTGACATAACCAACAAGCAACTCCTTCCAGCCTTGCATCATCTGCAAACTTGCTGAGGATGTACTCTGTCTCATCATCTATGTCATTAATTAAGATGAGCTTTGGAAAAAGACCAAAATTATAGATTCACATATATATACATGTAGCCACTGCTTACCTGTTTCCCCAGATCCTTATTCCTTTGCTCCCCCTCAGAAACTACTTCCTTATTTCTAGAGATAAATAAAGTAAAGATGTTAAGGGCAAAGATTGCTGGCATGGGTCACAGTGCAGCCAGAGAATGCCTGAGTGCTGGGGTCACCGTCAGGCTTTGCCTTTGTTGCATTGAAAAAACAGTGACAGTGCGAAACTGAGAATATTAAATATCATGCACTGGAGCTAAATAATAGTGATACTTTGCTTGTTGGCACATTTGAGTCTCTTTTTTGTCTACCTCACATCCTGAATGTATTTGCAGATTGCCTATGGAGTGGTAAGATTCAGTTTTTCTTCTTTTAGTGAAGTGAATATATCAACATGTCCATTAATCTAGTCATTGTGGTTTGTATAAAAATTATATAAGAATTTCCCTTAACTATCATATCTTTTTAGATTGTTTGAATTTAAAAGGGATCAATTTAGGTAAAGAATCAAGGCATATTCAGTTGGCACTAATTCTTTAGGAAGATTCAAGACAGGATAAGGTTTTGACTGAGCATAAAATCCATTGTTTTTTGGGAGTTTCTTTTATACTTAACAACTTTCTGAGCAACCACTTATTCTCTTCTTGAAGTAATGCTTTTTACCTTACTCTTTGCCAAAAAGTCTTGCACAATGTAGCCTGAAATGGAAACTGTAAAACAAGGTGCAGAAGGGAAGAAATAAGTGCCTGGATGTTGCTGGTAGTTTTGACAGACCAGTTTAAGCCTCTTACTGACTTTTTTGCCTACACGCTGGGTGGGCAGCCTGACACCATGGCAGAGACAAACAACCAACAAGTGAGCACTGGTGTGAGGTGACACAAGCAGCTGAAAGGCAAGGAGATGTCCCTATGCTTTGCTTATGCACTTTCCTTTCATGTGGCTCGATCTCAAACATGGTTGATATATTCTCTGTTTGACAAGGAATCCCTGCAAAAGCAACCTTGGTCTTCTGGAAGCCACATTCTATTTCATAGAAAATAAAATATTACTTTTGAGTTCTCTTTTCTTCTATGCCTTTTTCCTCTTGAGCTGATTTTGACTGGAGTCCAATACCTAAATCCTGAGGGCCCTGCAACTGCAGGAGTTTGCTTTACAGTTTCAAGCAGGCCATGCATTCTGGGAGAAACATTAAAAGACATTCCTTCCACTTAGCATTACCCCATGAAATACAGGGCACAAGCTACATCCGACTGAGATCAGACTCTGAATTTTCAAACATAAACAGCCTGGTTACATGAACCTCAGTTTGATTCAGGGTATACAGCCACATCCATGAAGATAATTCGGGCTGCATTTAAGCAGACATGCTTTAATAGGCACTGAAAATGTATTTATTGCTATTCATAATGTACACCCATGCAGTGAGTTATTCTTCCTTGTAGTGAGTTATATTGGAGCCTGGTGACTTCAAATTCAAGTGGCTAATAAAGCTGTTTCTTTGCTCCTCCAATGAATTAAATCATAGAGTCATAGAATGCTAGGGATTGGAAAGGACCTCAAAAGATCATCTCGTCCAATCTCCCTGTCAGAGCAGGAACACCTAGATGAGGCTACACAGGAAGGTGTCCAGGCGGGTTTTGAATGTCTCCAGAGTAGGAGACTCCACAACCTCCCAGGGCAGCCTGTTCCAGTGCTCTGTTACCCTCACTGTAAAGAAGTTTCTTCTCAAGTTTAAGTGGAACCTTTTATGTTCCAGCTTAAACCCATTACCCCTTGTCCTACCATTGTTTGTCACTGAGAAGAGCCTGGCTCCATCCTCATGACACTCACCCTTTGTATATTTGTAAATATTAATAAGGTCACCCCTCAGTCTCCTCTTCTCCAAACTAAAGACGCGCAGCTCCCTCAGTCTTTCCTCATAAGCGAGATGCTCCACTCCCTTCATCATCTTGGTTGTCCTACACTGGACTGTCTCCAGCAGTTCTCTGTCCTTCTTGAACTGAGAGGCCCAGAACTGGACACAATATTCCAGGTGTGGTCTCACCAGGGCAGAGTAGAGGGGAAGGAGAACCTCTCTCGACCTACTAACCACCCCCCTTCTAATACACCCCAGGATGCCATTGGCCCTCTTGACCACAAGGGCACAGTGCTGGCTCATGGTCATCCTGCTGTCCACCAGGATCCCCAGGTCCCTCTCCCCTACACTGCTCTCTAATGGATCGTTCCCCAACTTATACTGGAACCTGGGTTGTTCCTGCCCAGATGCAATACTCTACATTTGCCCTTGTTATATTTCAGTAAATTTTTCCCCGCCCAGGTCTCTAGCCTGTCCAGGTCTCGCTGAATGGCAGCACAGCCTTCTGGCATGTCAACCACTCCTCCCAGTTTGGTGTCATCAGCAAACTTGCTGATAGTACACTCTATTCCCTCATTCAAGTCACTGATGAATATATCGAACAGTACTGGCCCCAGTACTGACCCTTGAGGCACTCCACCAGATACAGGCCTCCAACCGGACTCTGCCCCATTGACCATGACTTTCTGGTTTCCTTCCTTCAGCCAATTCTTTGTGAGATACTCCAATTTCATTCTTATTTTGCATCTTTGGTTATCCATACATCATCATTGCAACAGGCAGAATAATATTCAGGATTTACACCACTTGGACTTGCTTTGTTTTACGTAACAGCCTGAGTTCAGGGGAGGTGTGCGATAAGGTTTAGAAAGACTTATGGTAAAAGCCACATGCACTGTCTGAGGCAGAGGGAACTTGGGGCTCTCTTAAAAGCAAAGATATGATTTGAGTCCCGGCCCTGGCAATAATTTCTAGTCCTGTTACTCTGTTGTCCATCTGCAAACTGAGGATAATGGCATGTCCTTATCTCTCAGATTGTTAGGAACTGTTTAGAAACTGTTAACATCTCTTTTTTAAGTCAACTAGCTAGGAAAATATTAGAAGATACCTCCAAGACAACAAGGACATTTACAAAACACAAAGTGTTTGGAAAGTACTGTGGTATGAACGTTAGATGGAGTGGTTTTTTTTTTTTAAATCATCAAATATGTAATGCTCTACAATATTTTTTGAATAGGATGACTTAAGGATAAAATCCCCTAGCTAGTACAGATCCAGCAGAAAATAGATTTGATGGGTAAGGAGGATACCTTTCAACTCCTTTTTAGTACGTAAAAAAATGCAAATATCTCATCAGTGCTCTTCCCCTCAAATTTCAAGGGCTGTGTAATGCGTACCTTCTACTTTTCTGTGCATTTGAAAAAAAAAAAATTAATTTGAGACAGCTGACTGTATACCCTGCAAAGGGCCCTGATTAATTTTAGGCTAGTTAGCTAATAAAATATTTTCTCAACATAAAGAAATGTCTTTTAGAAATCACAGTGCATGTGTTTGGCACTTTTGTAAGCTCCCTAAAGCACCAGTTACATGTGTTGTAAAAAAGGAGTGATTCTAATATGAATAAAAGAAAATTTATACCACTTCCTGGAGTTTTCTTGAGTTTACAAACTGGAAATTGTATCAGAAGAAATGTGTTTTAGTCATAAAGAGTTCTTAATGAACTTTGTTCTGCTATTACTATTTTACAGAGAAAAAACAAATTGCTAAGAACTGAAAATAAATTCATATATTTCATTTCAAATCAGCTCTTTTCAGTTTTAGAAACCCCAAATCTAAATGTTGTCATAATGCTAAAGCCAGTGCTCCTCTAACAAGACTTTAACAATACTAAAAAAAACTTTGAAGTTATGCAATTCACAGAAAGGGCAGTTAAGAGAAAGAACGGCAATCTTTTCTAAGCTAATCACACCTAACTTCTCAGTTTCCATTATACTAACAGGTCTCCGCTGATGCTGCCTTTTCAACACTGAACTGTTCCGTCACCAATATGAACTGTGCCTGATATGTAATTAATTCATTGCTTGACTTCTATTTCACGTAGGATAAACAGAACCACTATCATATAGACTGTAAGTTTGGTTTATATAGTTATTTCCCTTTCTTTACAAAGCTGTATATGATTTTTACAACAAAGATTTCCAGCACAGAGACAAATAAAGCTTGACATTTTTGGAAACAGACTATGTGCATCTTCAGGAAATATTTTCTGCTGGAAAGTTTGTTCAAATGGTTGTCTCTGCAAATTCAAATGCAGTCACTAAAGTTGCATGTTACATTTGTTACTTCAGCTTTCACTACAGGATTCTGCCAGTGCAGGTGCAACAAAGATACATGGAGTCTCTAAGCTGCAGGATCCCCCAGGCAAAAACGGATCAACAAAACCCTGCTGTTAGCAGAGTTGCTTATTTCATTTGTAGGATGAATACTCTGCAGACTGTATAGACTGAAACTGTATTTTTCCCACTTAGAGCACTTATCTGGGAAATTGCATTCACATTTCAGTACAGACATAGACAGCATCCACACATATTCGTGTTAGAAAAAAAGGTGGCGTTAGTCACACATTTCCTGTTGCCTCTTTCAGTTGTTAAGAAAGGATGATGATCTCATAGTCTTACCACAGGAAAAAACAACAATCTTGGTCCATACATCAGTTTAATCCAAAGGACTTTCTTTCATCACATTGCATATGACAGAAACTAGAGAAGAAAAAGTTGCAAGGCAGCTCGCACATCACAGGACAAATTGTTTCTTGTGCATCATCAGTTAATGCAATTGGCTTTACTTCTTAAATTAGGGTATAGACTCTAATTGTCTGCACATGGGCCAGCAAAGCTATTAAGATGCCTCTGCTTCAGTATCAGTGCTGGCAATGTATTTAAGGCCAAGTAAAATCAGTAAACCTAATGGCAATGAACAAAATTGCCAGATTGACTTTACAATTTAATTAATTACAAGGGCTTGCAAACTATCTTTATGGATGTAAAGCTAGCCTCAAATAAAGTAAATCATTCATTAACTGTTAAGAAAAAGAGAACTTAATAACCAAAAGCACAGGTTCACAACAAAATTAAGCAATTCTAAACAGTAATAAAAGGCATTATTACTAACTTACACAATGGAGAAAAAAATAGTGCAAGGAGGACAGGCCAAGGGAGCATGAAAAAAAAGAAATCTTAAGAGAGTGACAGTGGCAGAAACACATCAGTATTTTAATTTTCAGATTTTCATAATTTTGTTATTGCTCAGAATAAAGGGAGCTGACCACTGTGGGTTCTATGAAATAAGGAATTTCTACTCAGAGTCAGAGAGTGTAAAACACGTGCCTTGTGATCTTCTGTGTTCTATGATAAATACAGATTCTACTCAGCCAAAGATGTAACTAACTGGGAAAAACCTTCATTCTTGGAAAAGTAGTTTCACTCTAAAAGAAGTGACTATAAAAACTCCGCTGTGTAAGGCTATGCATCTTACGTGTCTCAATGGCTGTAAATCACATTTGTTCAAAGCACAAGTTGTTTTTTTCTCATCCATAAACATGGCCAGAAGGCTTCCCTTGGGATAAGAAACTTCTGCTGTGTTCCTTTTGGCTTACGCATCATCCTCAGAAAGATGATTCATTTGAATCCATATTTCTGAGTATGATATGCAAGCCAAAATGAAAGTAACAGAAGTTTCTTATAATGCTATCTACTTGCAGAAATCCTTATATATGGCACAATGACTCAGAGCTGACTCTGAATGGTAGTGGATCACCTCACCTGGTTACCTAGATTTGCTGAAGGCTAGTGTTAAAACTGTCATTTGGTTACCATGGTTATCTGCTCAATAGCTATTGAGCATACAGCCCTGAATTTTGCGGCATGTGCCTAAGGCCTCCTTGGATGTAGAAAGTCTACCACCAAACTTGAAATACATAACAACCTTGCAGCAGAATGCAGTATAGGAGTGCTTCATGTTAATATTTTACCATCTCATTAAATAAGATACTACCAAGAGTAATCTGCAACTGCATTGGGCAGTGGTTCCTCTCTGGGGTTCTTACTCAGCTCAGATGTTGCTCACTACCACACACTTCTGTCTGCAAGTTCTGAGGACTGGAAGAAAAATTTTTCAAAGTGCACTGAGTCTGTTCTCTGAAATGAGAAAACAATCTCAGTAACTAAGACTGCTTTGGGCTGTGGAAAGCTCTGGGACACCACTCAGCCAGCAAAACAAAAGAGGCCTGTCTGCTGCTCAGATATCAACCAGAAAGAACCTTTTATCCTCAGAAATGAAACAAAGCTGGTGAACAGCCTTTTGCAGCCTTATTGAAGTCACTGCCTGAATGAAGAATGCCCCATCCAGGCATGTATGGAAGAATCACACAACCAGCTGATCATTTGTCTCCTCAGGCTTTTACAGGTATTAGCAGCATTTACAGGTATTAGCTCTCCTTCCTACTTCTAATTTCTCTGTACTGCTGGGCCATAAACAATCATTGCACACGTGCAAAATCAGATTGATTTGTGGCTGAACAAAATAGCTAATTCCCTTCAATACAGAGTGAACATGCAGGGCTGTGTTCAGCTTGCATGCAAAGAGTGACAATGCATACAAAATAAGTATACACTGGCTTCTGTATTACAGATAAGGATGCTGGGTTATAATCCACACAGAGGCACAAGAAAGATGCATATATCATCTTTAATTTGCCTGTTGCACCACTGTCACAAATGAAAACTGAGTTTTGGCTGTATAACCACAAGTTTGTTGACAGTTTTTGTTCTGGTTTGTAGCAGGAGACAGAAGGGAATGCATCTCAGGCTGCTGGCATGGTAATGTTAAGTGTGAGAAATAGTAAAGATACTTGTCAGTTGAGTGAACAGAAGAGGTTTGAGTGCATGCAGAAATAACACTGCCTGAGGGAAGAATTGGCAGTTTTACTTAAGCATTTTTCAGCAGGAGGGACACTGAGACATTTTATTTCCTTTTCTCCAATCTTTTGCATACTTCTCTTTATCCCTGTCTTTTAACTAGACTTTTTGTGAAACTCCACTTCTCCTAAAGCTCCTCATACAAGGGTGGTTCTACAACCTCCATGCCAGGAAAAGATCTCATATTAACAACAAAGAAGTAGTTGCTGCAACTTGTGACACAGGCCACTGGATCCAAGCTTGTTCAGAATAAGTGGCTAGTGCCAAGGGCGCAGGAGTGGTGGGCACAGATGGTGACATTGCAATCATACAATCATAGAATAATTAAGGTTGAAAATTATCTCAGGGGTCTATCTAGTACAACACCTTGCTCAAAACAGGTCTGACTAGGTCAGGTTGCCCATGACCATACCCAGCTAAGTCCTGAACACCTCTATAGAAAGAGTTCCTATAGCCTCACTTAGCTCCTGTTCCACTGTTTATCTATCCTACTAGTAAAAAACATTTTTCCTTTGTATCTAATTGGAACTTCCTATGTTCCAACTTATGTTTATCACCTCTCAACCTATTGCGGTGCACCAGCAAGAAGAGTCTGGCTTCACCTCATCTGTATCCTCATCTGATCAGACGTTCATAGACAGCAATAAGGCCTCTCCAAGTCCAAACGCCCCAGCTTCATTTTAAGGCTAAAGAAGCACAGTTCGCCCAGCCTCTTCTTCTACCTCACTTGCATCGACCTCCTGGATATGTTGTGGATCTTTTGCTGGACTTACTCCAGTTGGTCAATGTTTTGCTTGCACTGGGAAGCCCAAAGCTGGACACAACACTGCTGATTCAGTCCCACAAGTGCTGAACTGAGGGAAAGAATCACTTCCCTCAGCCCGTGGGCTTCTGCCTTGCAAGCACAGCCTGGCACGTGGAGTGCTGTCTTTGTTGCCAAAGCACAACCTTGGCTTCTGTTCACCTTGTAGTCCGCAGGATTCCCTGGTCCGCCAGCTATTCTGCAAAGCTGTTTTCTACACAGCCATCCCCAAGCATGTGTAATGTTGAGTAGGGTTATTCCAAGCTGGATGCAAGACTTTGCACTTGCTGTTGTTGACCTTCGTAAGACCAATGTCAGCCCATTTCTCCAGCCTGTTGAGGACCCATTGAACAACCTTTTTCTCCAGTTTAATTATTGCTGCCACCCCACACCCTTTTCTGTCAACTGGGGATGTCGGCAAACTTGCTGAGAGTAAACTTTGTTCCACATTAAACAGTATTGACCTGACCAGTGATACTGCTAGTTACTGGCTGCTAGCTGGACTGTCCACCAGTCCCACCACCCATGAAATGGCTGTACAAACCATTTAAACAGCCTTTAAAGTCATCTAATGACTGTAAATGGCCCGTGTTTATCCTGGAGAAGAGAGTGAAAATTCAAGCAGGAGTTAGGAAGAAAAAAAAGGCTAGTGGATGAAGTACCAAATGAATAATCCAGCGCAAAACAGATGCACAAAAGCTGAAGTGCTGGTACTGCAGTGAGACTGTGGGAGCAGAGCCGAAGGATTTTTGTTCATAGTGTTTGGTAGAGTGTGAGATTTCTTCACTACTGCCCTTGAAGAAATCCCTTTGTTCAGTTCTATTGGGTTAGGGTTTGAGGTTTTGTGGCCTGGGTTTATCTGTTTGTTTGTTTCTTTGGTTTTTCATTCAAACACTATTCTCTAGTGCCAAGAGGAAATCAAAGAAATAAAGGTAATAACAAAAACTTATGCCTACTGATTGAACTTTAATCTTAGTATACAGTATAATCTTAATATATGATATAAAGGAGGGGTTTAGATACTACATGCTGAAAAAATCTGAAATAAAATATATAAAGTATTAAATTTAGTATTTTCATAACTGCTTAAGAGTTTAAGATTAGGAAATACTTTTGGCTAAAACACTTCCTGCACCTAATTTTTGAAAGCAATTGTTTTGATTCCCAGCATTCTTCTACCATTTGAAAAACTGTCCAATCAGCCACTAAGGATGGTATTGCATCCACTCAGAAACGGCTGGAGATCACAGATGGCTGTAACCAACTTAACCCCTAATGCATATGCTTTGGATTCAAGGTGTAGAAGGCTGAGCTGCTCTGCTGTCTACATAAAAGACCATGCAGGACATTTAGATATATAACTGGATATGTTTCAGTTTTGTTATATTCTTTATAATTTAGCTTGGTGGTTTTTTTTTTTTCTTTATACATTACTGAAAAGCTTTCCATCATTTGCTGTAATAGCACAGCTTCAAAGTGCTAGTACTTTTAACAAATTTACATGATGTTTATTGAGATAAGATGTTCTATCACAAATTGCAATTTTCATGACTATTCTTAGATGTTAATAGTTAAAGGAGTTACACCTCTTTTCCTCCCAATAGTAATTTGTTGTAAGGTCGTAAGCATAGTCAATAAGTAATATATTTATTTATCCTAGACTTGCTTTATAATAAGCTTGCTTTCCCCCAGTTGTAGTGTTAAAACAAAACTTACTGTGTAAATAGACTGAATTCAATAATATTCTGGATATTTTCTTCTAGATGGATGTCAAAATAAAGTATGTCTCTGTTTACTCCTAATGTTTGGGACATACTATCAAGCAAACAAGTAACCTTTTCTGATTTTAGTCTCTGCCTGCCAAAGACAAGTTTATCATGGTTTTGTGGGGCACTGTCATGATTAGTTGCCTTTCACCACCAGCATAGTGATGCTTTGGCTTCACTCCCAGAAACCAACAAATGACTTACATGATGTGCAAAAAAAAAAAAAAAAGAAATGGGAGATAAGCTACAGCAAATTGGCCACTGCAAATAAGGAAGACAGGGGAATGTGTGGGAATAGAAGAAACATCTTTGAAATCTTACAGGCTGTTTACACTGTGTTGCAGTCTCGATCAAGTCCTAACCTGCGCTTTACATCTAAGTTACTTGGACCCACTCAGTAAGCTTGCTCCAGCCTATAATGAAGCTTAGTTAACAATGTTGACAAAGCTTGTGCATATTTTCCATGTTCAGAAAAGTAACCGTTAGACATGGAGCACAATGCTATTATAACAAGAAGAAAAAAAAAAAAAACAAAAAACCTACAGAATTTTTCAATATATAAAATCTGCTAAAGAGGTGTATGGGATTAGTGACAAAACGTGATCAGGATATCCACTAGCTTTGTGATTTTTTTGGACACTCTCTCTTCTTCCAGGTCTCATTCTGATACCAACAGAAGCAGCTAGCAACATGGACCTATCTGCTTTCAGTTCTCAAAATGAATGAAAATAATCACCTAAAAGAACTCATGTATTTGTGATGAAAACAAGAGAGATTGATCTCTCCTGCTTCTCGTGCTTTATTGCTACCCTCATGAGAGAGCTTCTTGGCAGCCTTAAATAGGACATAACATGTTGTCACCTTTTACTCCCTATCCCTTTCTTATCCTTCGAGGAATCTCAACACAAATGCCTTAGTCCAAAGAAATATATTTTTTCTGCCGCTGGTACTTGTCTTTGCCTTTTTTTCTACTCATTGTTATTGTTATTTTTGCTCTTTTCACTGTTCTTTGGTAATGACATCAGTATGTCCCATCACTGTTGAGAAGCTCCCCTAAACATTTGAGAAAAAAAAGAAAGAAAAAAAAATCACCACCACCACCAAAAAAAACAAACAAAAAACCAAACCAACCAAGCAAACAAACAAAAACCCCAGAGAACAATCATTCCACTTGTCTTAATGTATTTTATCACTTTTCACAGCTAAAATGATCAAAAGCCTGTTCTAGAAGACAGAAAAATATCTATATGTTCCAGATATTCAGTATCTCTGTCTTGCACAGGACTATCAGGGACAGGGTAAGAGGGCAAAAAGTGACCCAGAAGAGTGCAGCAATACACAATATATCACCTCATTGACAATCATAGACCTGAAATAACCGGTCTGCGCTCAGTGCCTACACTATAGATGTTCAACCCAGATATGTCAGGTTTTGCCAGCTATTAACAACTCTCTTTTTCTTAACAAGATGTAAAGTAAGTGGCAAGAGATCAGTTAAAAACATGTCTCCTCTTTCACAGAACACTAGACCATCTTCGACATGAGCAAGAAAATTAAGGTTATAAAGTATTCATCTTCTCAAAATCCAAATAATCCAAATCTGAGAGATGTCTTATGTGTGACATTTTCATTCAGATTGATTCAGCTCTCATAGAAACCAGAAACACAACCATAATGCTTGCTTATAGGGCATAAAAATCTAAGTGATTTGTAAAGTCACAAATTCTTTTTTTTTTTGGATTTGGATTTGTTATTCTAGAAGACTTTAATATATAGAAATAAAACAGGAGATTAAAAGCCCAAGGACACATTTTTTCACTTTCTGGCTCAGAGGTTACCTTTGATCTAGCCCACACAGTAGATTACAGCATTTAGGGACAGATATCATCTTCAGTCATGTATACAGAGGTGAACAACAATTTTTTTTTCCACTACCTAAAAACTTGCTTGTTGATGCCATGTGCCAGCTGCTGTAAGGCTATCATAGCTCTATAAAAGAATTTTATTTCTCTATGTGCCTGTTTCACCATCCTGTTGTAGTGGATGATGGCCTGGCATTGTTATTGCTCATACTGCCTCTTGGACTAGAGAAACTGATATAATTGGACATAAAACCTTCATCACATAGAAAAAATTCAGTAATGTAGAATGTTGCAGTCATCTCCTCAACAATGCAGACCACACATCTGGTGTAACACGCAGAGCAAACTCACTTTTTATCCTGACTTTGCAGAGGAAAAAAAATCTAATTCAAAAAGAGCCTGGTCTAGAACGCCAAAATGCCTAACTGTTGACAATGGAGACTAAGATCTGCAGTGATTGTCTCTGAAATACAGGAACTTCTCTTATTACAAAACCAGATCTCCTCATTTAAAATCTCCAACACTGCAGCAACAAAACAGGACACAGACTGAACACACGTTGCTCCCTAAAGAAAAGGCGTAAGTAAATCCATGAGAAGTGGTCAGACTCAGTGTACCACACAGAGAACATCTCAGATTTGTTTTTGTTATCATAAAATCATAAAACCCTTTTGGTTGGAAGAGACCCTCAGGATCATCGAGTCCAACCATAACCTAACTCCAGCACTAAACCATGTCCCTAAGAACCTCATCTAAATGCCTTTTAAACTCCTCCAGGGACGGTGACTCCACCGCTTCCCTGGGCACCTGTTCCAATGCCTGACAACCCTTTCCAGGAAGAAATTGTTCCTAATATACAATCTAAACCTCCCCTGGCACAACCTGAGGCCATTTTCTCTTGTCCTATCACTTGCTACTCGGGAGAAGAAACCAGTACCCTCCATGCTACAATCTCCTTTCAGGTAGTTGTAGACAGCAATGAGGTCTCCCCTCAGTCTCCTTTTCTCCAGGCTAAACAGCCCCAGTTCCCTCAGCCGCTCCTCATCAGACTGATGCTCCAGGCCCGTCACCAGCTTTGTCCCCCTCCTCTGCACTCTCTCCAGCATCTCAATATCCTTCTTATGATGAGGGTTCCAAAACCGAACACAGGATTCAAGGTGGGGCCTCACCAGCACCAAGTATAGTGGCACAAACACTTCTCTTGTCCTGCTGGCCACACTTTTCCTGATACAAGCCAGGATGTTGTTGGCCTTTTTGGCCACCTGGGCACACTGCTGGCTTATCTTCAGGTGCTGTCAGTAACACCCCCAGATCCCTTTCTGCCAGGCAGCTTTCCAGCCACTCTTCCCTGAGCTTTAGTGCTGCCTGGGGCTGTTGTGACCCAAGTGCAGGACCCAGAACTTGGCCTTGTTAAACCACATACAGTTGGCCTCAGCCCAATGATCGAGCCAGTCCAGATTTTTCTGTATGGCCTTCCTACCCTCCAGCAGATCAACACTCTCACCCAATCTGGTGTAATCTGCAAACTTACTAAGGGTGCACTCAATCCCCTCATCCAGATAATTGATAAAGGGATTAAACTGAACTGGCCCCAATACTGAGCCCTCGGAACACCATTCGTGATCGGCTGCCAACTGGATTTGGCTTCATTCACCACAGCTCTTTTGGCCTGACCCTCCAGCCAGTTCTTCATCCATTGCAGAGCACACCCATCCAGGCCATGAGCTGTCAGCTTCTCCAGGAGAATGCTGTGGGATATGGTGTCAAAGGCTTTGCTGAAGTCGAAGTATACAACATCCACAGCCTTTCCCTCATCCACTAAGCAGGTCACCTCTCATAGAAGGAGATTAGGTTGGTCAAACAGGATCCATCTTTCATAAACCCGTGTTGACTGGGCCTGATCGCTTGGTTTTCTTGTACGTGCCATGTGATGGTGCTCAGGATTGATCCACTCTACGCCCTTCCCTGGCACCAAGGTTAGACTGACAGGCCTGTAGTTCCCTGGATCCTCCTTCCTGTATATGGGTGTCACATTTGCCAATTTCCAGTCAATTGGTACCTCCCCAGTTAGCTAGGACTGCTGATAAATAATAGGAAGTGGCTCAGTGATCACCCCCATCAGTTCTCTCAGCACCTGTGGGTATATCCCATTTGCTCACATAGACTTATTGGTGTCCAAGTGGTGTAGCAGGTCACTAACCATTTCCCCTTGGATAATTGTGGCTTCATTCTCCTCCCCATCCTTGTCTTTGGGCTCAGGGGGCTGTGTACATGGATCACAACTGGTTTGACTATTAAAGACTGAGACAAAGAAGGGTTTTAGTACCTCAGCCTTTCCCTCATCTTCTGTCAGTATGTTTCTCCCTGCATCTACCAGAGGGTGGAAATTGCTCTTAGCCCTCTTTTTGTTGCTGATACATTTATAGAAACATTTCTTGTTGCCTTTTACAACAGTAGCCAAGTCAGCTCTAGTTGGGCTTTGGCCCTTCCGATTTTCTCCCTGCATAACCTCACAGAATCCTTGTACTCCTCTTGAGTGGCCTGCCCTCCTTCCAAAGGTTTTAGATTCTCTTTTTATTTCTACGTTCCAGTGCAGCTCTCTATTCAGCCGGGTCGGTCTTCCCTGCCAGCTCACCTTCCAGCACACAGGGACAGACTCCTCCTGTGCCTCTAAGATTCCCTTCTTGAAGAGAGACCAGCCTTCCTGGACTCCCTTGTCCTTCAGGGCTGTCTCCCAAGGGACTCTACCAACCAGCCTCCTAAACAGATCAAAGCCTGCCCCTTCAGAGGTCCAAAACAGGAGTTCTGCAGACCACCCCTCTAACTTCTCCAAGGATAGAAAACTCAATTATTTCATGATTACTATATCAAAGACAACCTCCAGCTGATACGTTTCACATGAGTCCTTCTCTATCTGCCAACAACAGATACAGTGGGGTGCCTTCCCTAGTTGGCTCACTAGCTAGCTGTGCCAGAAAGTTGTCTTCCATGCACTCCAGGAGCCTTCTAGATAGCTTCTTCTCTGCTGTGTTTTATTTCCAGCAGACATCTGGTAGGTTGAAATCCCCCATAATAACAAGCACTAGCGATTGTCAGACTTCTCCCAGCTGCCTGCAGAATATTTCATGTGCCTCTCCATCCTGGTTGGGTGGTCTGTAACAGACCCCCACCAGAAAGTCTACCTTGTTGTCCTTCGCCTTGATTCTCTCTCATAGACACTCAACCCTATCATCACACTCATCAAGCTCCAGACAATCAAAACACTCCCTAACATACAGGGCTCTCCACCTCCTCTCCTTCCTCACCTATCCCTTCTGAAGAGCTTGTAGCAATCTAATGCAGCACTCCAGTTATGAGAGTCATCCCACCATGTTTCTGTGATGGCAAATATATCATAGGTTTTCTGCCTCACAATGGCTTCCAGCTCCTCCTGTTTGTTGCCCATGCTGCGTCCTTTCATATAAATGCACTTCAGCTGGTCTATTGATCCCATTACCTTTTTCTGGTGAGAAGCCCTAATTCATTTGTGGCCATCCTCAAGTGCTTCAATGGTTTCTAACACATCAACAACCATTGTGTTTCTCCTACTGCATTGCTTTCCACCCCCATATGACAAGGGCCATATGTAATCTATAAAGAATAGTCATTAAACAGGACACAAGAAAAGATGCTTTGCTCTGTGTTGTAGGAACTATTGCCTGTGCCCATGTAAACTTTTCAGTAGTGTGGAATACAGAGGTAGCTGACATTGGAGATGTATTTTCGGATTGAACTCTGTGTTTGTTGAGATCCATGGTTCAGTATCAGAGTCCCTGCACACGCCTGCTGATTTTTGAGAGAAATAGTTCAAGTACCTGCTTCCCTTTTGTGCATAGGCTAGTTTGGACTGGTTGTAGATTTGGTATTTTGCATCTTCTTTTTTGGTCTGCAGTTCTATTTGATGCAAATTTGCCAATGATGTTTCAGGAAGAACTAACTCAGTGCTGCATGCTGTCTTCAAAGCATAGTGTTAGGGGAACCATACTGCAAATCTGGCATGTAAAATGCAGAAGGGTAAAAAATATGGTCTGACAGAAGTTGAAATAACACCACATATCTGGAACACTTTCAAGTTTAGTTTTGGTTCCAATGTGCACTTAATCTGTCAGTTCATAGGCCAAGGACCACCTGAGACACAGTGTACATCTTAAATCATCTAACGAAGTTGGTAAATGTGGTTTTTATTCTTACAACATATATCTTTTTAAACTGAGTACATAAACAGTGTTTTAGTGCACACAGCAGTGTTTTAAAACACAGGTAGATTTAAAATCAATTCAGTTAGTTGGAAATTCGGTTTGTCTAGTCACTGTGTTTCTCTTTCTAATGTTCCCATATCATGACCTGAAAAAATCAATGCTATCATAAAGTTCTTAAGATATTGCATGTTAAGACACTGCATGTCTTCACAGAGGTGAGGGAAATGTAACCATGGACCAGAAATTATTTCATCTGCCTGTATGACACCCCCTCCCCCCCCACCTCTAAAGTAGGTGATTCAAATGGTTACGTATTCAAAGGAGCACTGGGTACTGATTGTTGGTAAAAACGTATCGATTCAAGATCCACAGAATGTATTTCTCACACGATACAGCCTAGGGCAATTTTAATGCTCTTACTCTTCCCTGATAAAAAGAAAAAAAAAAAAAAAAGGCCAAATCCACTAAACAAATCAATTTGCACACCCAATTCTTATATCATGTTCTAGAATGTAGCTCAGACCCATGACTGTTCGTACCTTGTAACATTTTTTGGTGTGAACAGAAGACTTCAGAACAGCAGAAATTACTAATGACATTGTATTCCCAGAGCATAAAAATCAAACTATTTTTAAACAAAATATTTTTCTTCTCTAGACAATGTCACCTATAAAGCAGAAGAGTACTCACATGGATAGAAATACTTAAGTCAGTGTGAGAACTCATAAGTAAATGTCGAAAATAGAAATATTAAGCTTAAGTCTTAATGACATGCATCAAGACATGAAAGTTTGCTGTTTCAAATAAAATTTACTGTTTCCAGTTCTGCTGCTGCTTTTTCAATTAAAATGAAGGTAAGGTAGGAAGTTGAGGTAGATATAGATATTAGAAACAGACAGATTTTAAATATATATATATATATATTGTTATGTAAGTATACATTGATATCATATATAGTGATATGAAATATCATTTTGTTTCTTTTGGTTTTGTACACAAATGTATGAAGACTGGACTAAACAGCAAAGTATACCTTGTGCAGCAGTTCAATTGTAGACAGGAGAAACAAATTATGCTGCTAAACAAGAGTTTTCTAGTACACTGCTGATCCTCTTGGAAACCTCTTCATTGACTACAATTGGACTGGAGCTACATCTTACTTAAGCAAAATAAATATATACACACACACACACAAAAAAAAAAAAACTGAAAAGAATTCACAATACACTTTAGGGTGCAATTTGAAAATACAGCTACTCATGCTTACTCAAAATCACAGTTTACCAATCTAGGATTGTAGTGATTTTACTAAAATTAATGAAAAAAAAAAATCTACTACTAGTTTGAATGGGCTATGCTTTTTTGTTTATAATAATCTAAAACGTAATTAGTGAATGCTACTTCCACATCAATGTTCCCTTGAAACCTCAATTATTATGAACAAGTTCAGAAATAAATAATCTGGGATTGACGTATGTAGTACGACAAAATGAAAATATGATGAAAATATGAGAGAATACATTTTCCATAAGTTACACCAACAATACTTGGGATTCTCCCCCATGATATTTAAAATTTTATATTTAAGGAAATTTCCATTTCAAATGTTTGTGCTCAAGAAATATTACAGGTTAGTGGAAATGGCTTGAATGAGACTTTTGAGGAGAAAATGTTTTTAGCACAATTAATTCCTCTAATCTACAAAGGAAATATAGCTTAGGAATTGCTTGAGTAAATCAGTTAGTATCCTTAAATTGTGAAGCCCTCTTTTTTCCTACAGTGTACATAATCACTCAGGCAGTTTTTTCCCCACCTCCCCATATTGGGTGCGTATCAATTCTGGGGCTCAGAAGAAAGAAAGGAGAAAAGCAAACAGTTTATCTATCATCGTAATGCAAAACTTGCTCAGTTATGAAGATATTGGAACCAAAAAATATTCATGGTTTTATTTTTAATATATTTTCTTCAATTTATTAATAATCTTTTATATATATTTATTTATGGCTTTGAGCAAAGACAAAAGAAAAAAATCTAACTCATCCCTGATCATACAGTTATTATAAGAATCAGATCTATAGTCTTCCCAGCAGCAGTAAGATCCAACCTTTTTCATTAATACATTTCATCCTGTACAGATGTGAGATTTCATACTTATGGGCTTAGTTATGTACAGAGAAAATAGGTCAGTTCTGAGACTAGCAATGGACCTTTATATTACAGGAATGTGAGTCATCTGTTTCTTAATCTAAGTATATATACATTCATACATACATATATATACGTATATAATTTTATACCCTGTACCTTTTTTTTAAATTAACATACAAATCCTAGATATTGTCCACTCTATTACAAAGTCATTAAAAATTATTTATGGTTTCACTGAAAGACCACGTGAATTAATAATACTTCATAGTGCTCAAAATAAAATAAAAATATATATAAAAATATTTCGCTACTAACCCCATTTCTCCTGTTAAATGTAAACCTTAAAGAGTTTGAAAGATCAGTATATGATCTTAATTAACTGACATAATTCATTAGTATTAAAATAATATAAGGGATATTGTACTGATAAATAAATGGTCTTGCAGCGTATCCATAATGTTCCAAACACTTTTAAACAATCACTTCCCCATATACTACTCTGGGCCACTTAAATTAATGGCAGCAGCATGTTAATGGGTTAATTACATCAATTTTTACCGATGAGTGGGAGTCAGCAAAAACTGGAAGATTTTTTTTAAATTTTTATTTGATGTACCACTTTGGTAAAAGGCATAACAGGCAGCATGGGTTCAAGCTCTGTTAGCTTTAGAATATTTACTTGCCTCTCAAGTACATCTGGATTCACTGCATTACGTAGTTAGTGATGTTACTTAATTTTTACATGCATCATTAAACTCAGCATTAATGGGAAAAGAACTTCTTTGCATTAATTTCCTTAACATGAGTCAGCTGGGTTTTAAGGAACAGAATATACACTTGTATCACATCCATAATGCTGATTTTTCAATGAGTTAAATTATGACACGTTTAGTTTCAATCTCTATTTAATGTGACAAATCAGGCACAAATGATTATGAAAGAACTTTTTGTGGATAACGTGAAGGTTTGAGCAAACAAAACAAAATGTTCACAAAACAGTATGCTTCAACCCTGCTTTCTGTCATCGTTTCCTTTCTGTTTTGAAGACATAAAAAATAATAAACCTTGTACCTATGGCTATGTTTGACACTACATGCCTTAGGATATACTATCCATTTAATAAGAATATACACAGAGCAAATCGTGCATTTCCAGACAGACTTGATGCTATATTATATTTATTTTCGTAAATTAACACCACAGTCAACTACAAAACTACAGTGAAGACAGAGAAAGCACCTGAAAGTCTAAATCAAGCTGTGGTTTACAAATAATTATTTAAATGAAAAATCTCACTTCTAGACTTAAACCAGCGATTCAAAGTCAGCATCACAGGAATTTTAAGGTAGACACAATTAATGAATGGTTATTATTTTCTAAGATACCATAAAGCCTTTTCCTACAACGGCTGACCAAACCTATTTTTATTGTCTTTTTTTTTTTTTTTTTTTTCTCCTCAAAGCATGCATGGAATATTCTCAGATACTACTGAGGGCAAGGAGAAGAAAAGTGATGGTATTGGTGAAGTAGAAGCGGTTTGCAGGATCAAGCGTACAATTTTGCATAAAACATTGCCTGTAAAAGTAACATTGCAGGTTTTAAGCCATTGCATTACAATTTAACAGTTGTGTTGCACTTAGCTTTAACAAATTTTAAAACTGTAAATTTTGAAGTGAAAAGCGGAACCTAAATTCCTAAACAAAGACGTTGCAATGGTACACCACACAGCAGCTATTTTTGTTTTGGTCTAAAAATTATTTACAATGGCGATAGTCTTTGTAAAAGTCTTTAGCAATGTGAAGATCGAAGTCCACTCAGTTTTCTGAAAAAAAAGAAGGGTTGACATGTCATGAGGTTACAACCTGTCCAGAGGAGTGCTACTGTCAGCCTTTCGACTGCAGGTGTTCGCAATTTTTTTCCTTTCCAATCTAATTCTCAACGGAAAATGCTAACACACGAAATGCAATGGGAATTAACAATAAATTAACAAGGTGTATTCAATAAATGAAAAGCTTCAGAGTATCACTCAGTCAGTGCTATGTGTTAGATTGTTTAAAAATAATGTATCTGTTTGAAGTTTGCTACTGTGTTGATAATTTCCCCATGAAAATAGCAACCATCAAACAGAGGAATCCCCATTAGAATGATTTTAAAGTTGACACACTTAAAATAAGTAACATTACAGCTGGTTACATGGTTACAAGAAAGGAAGACATGAATTCAAACAAGTTTTTTAAATTCCTTTTTTTTTTTTTGATATATATATATTTTATATATATATAATTTTTACATTCGTTATGTGGGGGAAAGCTGTCTAAAGTATTTTTCTCATAGTAGACTGCTGGGGTACATTAGGAAACAGGCTAAAACAGTTCTGGGGATGGTGCTCGGTTTGTCTCAAGTCTGTTGCTCACAGTTACCAGGAATCATAAGTTTGAGGCGAACCGCGGTTTGTCTCCCTCGGGCTCTGTGCTTAAGACTGTGGAAGAATCCCTTTGCAGGGTGGCCGGGGGCGGCGCGGCCCCCCGGTTCGGAGGGATGGCTCCCGAGGACATCTGTCGGAAGAGAGAGACCCGCTGAGGGACGGTGGCCCGGCTGGCTGGGGGCACGCCGGGGCCAGGAGTGGGCTGTGGGAGGGAGGCGAGGGACTCCCCCACAGTGGGGTGAGGCCGGGCGATCAGGGTGGAGATCTCATGGGGCAGGGAAGGCTGTGAGGCGGAGAGGGGCCGCACCTCCCGGGTCAGGGTGGTGTTGTGGAGGGCCTGGGTGCTCTTGTGGACCTCGTTCTTCTGCGTGGCCCTGGGGGGCTGCTGGGGCGCCTGTGGCTGCTGCTGCATGAGGGAGAGCTGCGAGGTGGTCGGTGAGGCGTACTGGAAAGTTCGGCCAGCCAGAGGGCTTTGTATGGGCGGGCTGCAGACTGCGGTGGTGTAGGAGCAGGGCGAGAGGACGACGGCCTGCTGGGGTGTCTGCGTGCTGGGTGATGGGGAGTGCAGGTTTCCGTGGGACAGGCTGCTGGCCGTGTACACGGGAGGAGACTGTGTCCTGGTGCGTGACGACGAGGCGGAGGTGCTGGAGTTCAGGGCAGGCATCTGCTGCAAGCTCACTGGGGCGATGGTCTGCACCATTTCCCGGTCATGCTTCACGATCTGCTTCAAGATTTCATTCTCCTGGTTGTTGAAAACCCCGGTGTTGAGGTCCTTCTGGAACTTCTGCAGGAGGATCGAGTTCTTCTTCCCTTCACAGAGAGGCAGAAGAGTTAGTGAGCCTGACATGCAGGGGAAGACCCCCGCTCTGACTTCATATTTCAGCTTCCATCACCAAGGGATATATACTGTAAAAGCCTCAGCAACCAGTGGGCTGAGTAGGGCCACAGCTGGGCCACGAGCCTACTGCAATGGGCTGTGCCACTCTGGGCACCACTGCAGCAACCCACACCGGCCTCTGGCACATACAGTCCCCTCTCTCTGTGTCAGCCTGGTTTAATAATGCTGACACTTATTAAACACCACTGTGCTCAAAGACACCTGGACTTCCTGTGCCTCTTCACTTGTAGTACATTGTTATTACTAAAATTATTCTGAAAATGTTACCATGGTAATTTACCAAACAACAGAGTGGAAAAAGCCATCCGGTTCTGCATGTATATCTTTTCTCGTGTTGCAAAACTGTCCTCATTCCCACTGAATCGTTACATAAGTCATAAATACACTTGCCTTTTAGTACATTCCATGGAACTAATTATTAGACATTAGTAACCAGTGACCACTAGCTTGCAAGAAATCATCTTTTTAAAGGTTTGTGAACGAATATGAACTCACGGAAAATGTGACACCTGCTTGCACAATAGCAACTGTGGTACACTGAGTCCTACTGCCTGCTTGATGCTCTCAGTGTCTGCAAGATGTACACACCACTCAGTGCCACCAGACACACAGGAACACAACTGTACTCAACTGTTTCTTTCTCAGATAAAATGGTTCACGTTTTATCTTTCGTCCTGTGTAGATTTCATATTGTAAACACAGCACTTCAGATAGGATTGCTACTGCAAGAGCAGGCTAGACTTTACTACCAATATTATTTAAGCACATATTACTTAGAGTTGGACTACATTTCCAGAGAGTCTTGAGAGACAAATTTTAAGAGTTTGAAAAGTCTTGATAAATGCACTGAGTGTTCACAATCTGCAAGAAAATAAAACAGGTCTATTAAATACTGGAAACCTGTATACTCGTATTTTATTTTTTAAATCTTGCTATATTAAAGAAAAAATGTTTTCTTCTAAGTCACATTTTCAGCTTAGAATAGACAACACATCAACAATGCCCTGCAGTTCTTTCTGTCTTCACTTCAAAGAAACGGCAGATGTAACTGTATTGAGAAAGACTGACGTAGGAGAATCCTTACACTGTAGGTTTTTTTGTGAATTTGAGGAAACACCACTAAATAGGATTAATGATTTTTTTATGCACAGTTGCATTTTAAAACCAGTGTCAATAATGATGATCAGAGTGCACTTCTCCTGACCAAAGACTGTATATTTTACCTAGTAAGTCTTATTAGAGAGGTCCATAATGTCTGCACAACAACAGACTTTGCACACCATGTCTTGATGATCTGCCATATCCTTCCGCCTTTCACATGGGTATCACTGACCCGCTTTTCTGATTGCAAGCAGATCTGAGTAATGCCAGTAAGCAGACATTGATGTTATCAGAGCCCATGTTGTGAGGAAAATGAGAGCCCTGCTGCAAAGGATTGATTCACTTCAACAAATGCATGTTTTGTGAGTGCTGAGAGGCATTAGCTCTTCCCAGCATTATAGATGTACTCTGTGAAGAATGTATGTAGGAAAATGTTATCTGCTCATGAAACAGCATAAACCCTACGAAGTGCTGAGGGCAGCAAAAGAAATACACTGAATTAATAAGTAATACTAATCATAACTGAGGTACACAAAATAATCCTCAGAGGAGTATGAGAGTTTTCTAAAAGTGTGATTGCAGAATTTCTTGTCTGGACATATGTCCTATTCATAGATCAACAGAGCATTTACTGCAGTGTAATAGAAACAAAACTTTTAGGAACAGCTGAATTTGAGTATTTTATCCAGCAACTTGAGGAAAAGTTAGAAAGGTTTCAAGAATCCCAAATATGGAAAAAAAAAGTAATACCTATCCTGTCAAGTCTATCAATCGCCACTGTTTCAAAGGCCCTTCTCATCATGGGGTACTCTTCCAGAACCTCATTGAAGTTGTCCACCGAGAGAGAATACAGGCGACAGTATGTATCTGCTCGTACACTGGCAGTTCGACGGCCCTTGGTCAAAAGGCAAATCTCTGGGAGAAGAAAAATTCAACACACACAGAAAACAAAGAAGTTAGTGAACCGTGTGAAACTTAAAAGCTAGGAAGTGACTTAGTGCTAACAAGTAATAATTCAGTACTCAGCAGCATTTTTTCTATTGCTGTTTATGCAAAGTTGCAGGGACAATTCTGAAGGTGTTTGATTCTATTTTTGCTACTCTGAAAAAAACAACTAATGTCCTTTAAAAGCCCAGCTTATAGGTTTTCTCAGTTTGGACTCATTTTATCAAGCCTTTAAAAAAAATTTCTTCTTTAAGTTACAAGAAATGACGCATCAGTTATCAAACACAACAAGTTGACTCAATTAACGCAAATGATTCTATTGATTTTTTTTTAAATATCCAGCTGACATAAAGGAACAATTTCTTAATCATGCTTGATTAATCATGTACCAGTTTTACTAAATTAATTTAATACATGATATAATGAATGATACTTTAATATAAGAGCTGTTATAAGAAAGAATGCTTAAAGCATGAAAATACCTTCTGTTTCCTTGGGTATCATGTCCTAGGTATTTTGGGAGAGTAAACTTCTGATCTTAAACTTTTTTTTTTTTTTCCTCATTAGGCTAAACAACACAACCCTTTTAATCTCTGCTTAATTCATTTGATTAATCTTTCTCTGCAAGTGCCTCCAACAGGAACTCATCATTCTGGAACATAAGAGACCAAACACATATGCAGAGTCCCAAGAAAGAGCCCAAGACTTGTGACTGCTGATTCCCAAACCCACAGGAAGAGGATTACTGGATAAAGGTGAAAGTCAGTGGCCAAGGCTTGTAACAGCAAAACATATAGAGTAGAATATTTATTTATTTATATTAAAATACAAAAAATTTAAAATTCAATTGTAAAAGACATATTTGAGTTGATGCCATTTTCAAGCTGCAGAATAAGAACACCCTTAGAAAAATGAACAATTCTTGAGCTCAGGCAGGGTGATCATTTCCCTACCCAGTTTTAGCGGTCAAGAGCAGTGGGTTCATACCTGTTCATATTTAAATACTAGTTAGGAAACCGCGTCCTACACTGCTTTATTCTCAATCTCTTTCAAACCATCATTCTCAAGTATGGAAAAACAAATATTCTTCATTAGCAAAAAAACCCATAATTATGTGGGCTTTACTTCGGATCTATAAAGTACTAGCATTGTTTGTTTTTTTTTTTTTTTTTTGTTTGGTTCAGTTTTTTTGGTATGTCTTTAACAAAATACATTTTGTATTAATCTAGGATGTAAAGAACCGTGATGGTTTTCCATCTCATACTTCTTGTTGAAGTATTTCCACATGCCACCTAACCCTGAAGGCTTGGGGGCTAAGATGCTTAAATAATAGTGGGTAAATCAAAGTACATTAACATGGGACCACTACTAGCACAGAATGTACTTAAACCCCAACAGCTTTGGGGAGAAGTCATAGAGAATAATGGGTATTGTAAGAGTCTTGACCTAATGTCGCTGACATAACTTGATGCCCATGAAATAATGACAGTTTACTGTAAAGGGCTGGTGAGGTCTAACAGAAGTCAGTCCTCTCCTCCTCTATTCCTTAGCTCACCCTGACCCTTTCTCCTTCAATTGAACTCACTGCATTTTAGTTAACAGAGTGAGAAGGACATCTTGCCCACAGGGAGAAGTTAAATGCACTGAATTCCCGCTCCATTTCCTAAGGTATTCTTTAGATCTGACAAAGAATGAAGGTTTACAATACATGGTTGAATTTAGAGATAACTTAACTAGCTGGAAAATCTGTATGACTGATGGCCAAACCTTGATTTTCAGTATTTGTCATTTAAATTGCTGCAAACAGTGCTAGAGACATAAGGAGAAATCTTCTGTTGCACTCAACAAATAAAGTACTTGAGTTTAGAAAACACCACATGCCCCCCCCCCAAACAAAAAGGTTGACTATGGATCCCAAGGATTCTGAAGAAGCCTCATGAGGAGCGGTTGAGGAAGTTGGGGCTGTTTAGTCTGGAGAAAAGGAGGCTGAGGGGAGACCTTATCATTGCTGTCTACAACTACCTGAAAGGAGATTGTAGCATGGAGGGTGTTGGTCTCTTTTCCAAAGTACTAAGTGACAGGATGAGAGGAAATGGCCACAGGTTGCACCAGGGGAGGTTTAGATAGGATATTAGGGAAAAGTTCCTAATGAAAAGGGTTGTCAGGCATTGGAACAAGCTGCCCAGGGAAGTGGTGGAGTCACCATCCCTGGAGGTGTTTAAAAGGTATTTAGATGAGGTTCTTAGGGACATGGTTTCGTGCTGGAGTTAGGTTATGGTTTGACTCAATTATCCTGAGGGTCTCTTCCAGCTCAAATGATTCCATGATTCTGTGAAGAGTGCAAAAAAAATTGAGAAAGTACCATTTTCAGCATTATTAATCTAGAACACTGTGTTTTAGATTACTTCAAAAAGAAAGGAGAAGCAATAAGAGATTATACTAGATATCATCACTGGACAATGGAACCACGGAATTCATGGACATTACTGCAATAAATGTAACAATTTTTCCCTTTCTTTCATCTTCTATTATTGTCAAGTAAGGAGAATGGAAAGAATATTGAAAGCTATATATTGTATTCTGCAAACCCTGTCCACCTACAATTTATGGTTGAAGAATATCTTTTTGGAATGCTCTTAACAGCCACAATAGGGTCTTCTAGTTAGATATGATAATGGGTGGGTCAGAAAAGATATGACAAATGTTCTAGTGCCTAGAAAATAATCAGGGACTGCCACCATGGAGCTTGTCTGCTCAGGAAGAAGGGAAAACCTTGTGTTCTCAAGCCCAGTTGAATGGTCTCATTCAAAACATGAACTACAACCTTTTGACAGAAAAAGAACCATGTGATGAATACCTCTGTAATGAATTTTCAGCAGTGTTTTTTGACTGATTAGGGTTGTATTACAGTCACTGATACATCATCTGTATTTCTTCATTATACATATCAATAGCGTCATTTGTACTCTGGCCACAAGACTAATGTTCTTGTATGTGTCCTGCATTTAAGTTTATTTCATCAATTAGCTATTTGTTTGGAACACATTCTCAAGAATAATAAGACATAATATATTAAAGATATATATATATATAATATATTAAATCTCATTTACTTGGTCCAGAGAGGAAGAACACAGAATAACAAAATGTGTTCCTATCAAACACCTGTGTTCTTTTAAATAAAGTATTTTTTTTAATTACATATAAAGAAACAATAGATTTTATAAACGGAACAAAGTAGTGAAAATATCCATGATATATTTAAAATAACTCTTAGTGACATCAAGTAGAAAAGGTGCCCTCAACAATTATGCTCTCCTTGATCTTCAATCAATTTGAGCAGACTATGAAATACAAACAGTAATACAGGAGTGTGCAGTGAAACACAAAGGGAACATACCCTTTTCAAACAGCTTGGGCAAAATCAGTTCTCTATTAGCATAAAAAGAAAGTGTCAGCAGCATATTCACAAAATCATATAACAGTTTGGGTTGGAAGGGACCTTAAACATCACCTAGTTCCAAAACCCCTGCCATAGGCAGGGACACCTTCCACTAGATCAGGTTGCTCAAAGCCCCATCCAGCCTGGCCTTGAACACTGCCAGGGGTGGAGCATCCACAGCTTCTATGGGCAAACTTTTCCAGGACCTCCCACCCTCATATTATTCACTAACATTCCCATCTGCAGTAGGCATGGTCCATTGCCTTCATGCTGACACTTTCAAAGTGTGAAACAATTCTATCTTTCCTTTCCAAACAAAATAATGTCTTCAACTCCAATTAATGATTATACATTAGGCTACAGTGAACCTGTAATTCAAGTTTTAATGCAAGTTTTACTTCAATTATTTAATCTATTCGGACAACTGTTCCTTAGAACATTCTGAAGTAAATGCCAATCACTACACTGATGAAAAATGACCAGTTGAAAGTCCTAAACAATGCTAAAAACATTCATTTGTTCTTACAGTCCATATTTAATACAAATATAATTTATTTGTCTGTGAAAATCACAGTTTGTGTTCTGCTAACATCAGATCTTCCACAAAGAACAATGCAGCTCTCAAACACGGAAAAGGGCTCAAACACCATATACTTTCTGCTGTAAAGATGTTGACTGAAAAATGCAATGATAGAAGTTTGAAGCTAAGCCTGGTCTAAAAGTCATCAGTATAATAATCAAAACCCATCACCAATATAACAGTTGCACACATACATGTGACAGGGTTTAGAAGTGGACTTGGCAATGTTGCATTAATGGTGGGACTCGATGATCTTAAAGGCCTGTTCCAACCTAAGTGTTCCTATGATTGTACGGCAGTATTTTAGCATCAGGTTCAGTTTTTGGAACACCATGAATTTCTAAAGAAGCCTGCCCATACCTGTATTTCATAGAACAGGAATGTGTACACCTTATTTTATTATTGCATCAGTGTGACTGAACACTGGATAGGAAATTCTACATACCTGAAAGACAGCACTACGAAATACTGATTTCGGGAAAATCTGAATGAGTTAAGGTGAATGACATAACCACAGGATGACCAATTAGTTGGCCTTTTGTAAGGGCCACAGTTTTGGTTCCAACTGAGATCAGGTTCATTGTTTTTGGGAACTGCATTGGTATGTCACTGAAGGTGATAACTTTCCCACCCCTCTGCTGCTATGTGATTCCTAAATATTTTTCCTCCAAGAAAATAACTGCTGGGGATGTGGGAGTGGTTCACCTCTAGCACCATTTGTCATGATGCATTGCTTTCTTAGTCCTTGCTGGATGGATATATGGACTGGCTGCTTTATCAATAATTTCCTCCTTCCACTTTATGTAGACCTAGGAAAACCACTGTTTTACTCCGGGAAGCAGTATCACAGTATCACAGTATGTTTGGGATTGGAAGGGACCTCGAAAGATCATCCAGTCCAATCCCCCTGCTGGAGTAGGAACGCCTAGGTGAGGTCGCACAGGAAAATGTCCAGGTGGCCTTTGAATGTCTCCAGGGAAGGAGTACTGTCTATATGACAGTGTGGCACTTTACCATTGACGTCAGTTCATTTTCCATATAAATTATATGCCAAATGTAATCAGTCAACTTTCTATGTCACATTAACATTTGACTACAGATTGAAAAACTTCAAAAAACAAACTAACAATGTAAAGTTACCTTGCAGAAAATTTGTGTCTACCAACAGATAAACTGTGTTGATAACGGAAACACTTATTAGTCCAGTAGTTAGCTGTTTCACCAAAGTGCTCCTGTTTCTACAGAACATATTTTTTAACTTAGAATGGTATCTAGTAATATGTAGAAAATACAATGAATATAATGAATTATTATCAAATACACTGCTTAGTTTTGCAAGGACACAAAGACCATAATTGAGGCAAAAGTTCACTAAGTGCAGAAATTACTTTTGTAGTAACAAATAAAGAACTATTGTATTAGCCATATAGTGCTCTCTAAATTAAAATCAAGTAAAAATATTAGGCTGGTGCAAGATGAATTGTGGATTTTTCATTGCTGAAATTTACCGTTTGATATTAGAATACATTCTTAAATAAATGTGGTTATGTTATGCATAATTTTAATGTGTTTTTCTTGCTTTTTTTTTTTTTTGCTACTGACTTGTTACTTGCTGTTTATTTTAGACTATGGAAATTACGTTAAACAAAATGCAAATTTGAGCAATTTTCTTATTTGAGTTCAAAAAGGATCATAAAACAGTGGAGACAAGTTGCAACATCAACAATGCATTTGGCCCAGGAACTGCTGAATAATGTACAGTGCAGTGGTCACTCAAGAAGTTTCACAAAGGAGACAAGAGCCTTGAAGATGAGGAGCATAGAGGCTGGCCAGCGGGAGCTGACAATGACCAACTGAGAGCAATCATCGAAGCTGATCTTCTTACCACTACATGAGAAGCTGCTGAAAGAACTCAGTATCAACCATTCCATGGTCATTTAGAGTTTGAAGCAAACTGGAAAAGTGAAAAAGCTCGATAACCATGCCTCATGAGCTGATCGAAATCAGAAAAACTGTCATTTTTAAGTGTTTCCTTCTCTTATTCTATGCAACAACAATGAATCATTTCTTGATTGGATTGTGACGTGTAGCAAAAACTGGATTACATACAGCAATTGGCGATGACCAGCTCACTGGTTGGACAGAGAAGAGCCTCCAAAGCACTTCCCAAAGTCAAACTAGCACCAGAAATGTCGTGGTCACTGTTTGTTGGTCTGCTGCTGGTCTGATCCACTACAGCTTTCTGAATCCCAGTGAAAACACTACATCTGAGAAGGATGCTCAGCAAATCGATGAGATGCAATGAAAACTGCAACATGTGCAGCCAGCAATGGTCAACAGAAAGGGGCCGATGCTTCTCCACAACAATGTCCAACTGTACATCATACAACCAGCACTTCAAAAGTTGAACCGATTTTGCTTCCACAACCAGGAGGATGCAGAAAATAATTTCCAAGAGTTCATCAAATCCTGAAGGCTGGATTTTTACACTACAGAAATGAACAAACTTATTTCTTGTTAGCAAAAATGTGTTGATTGTAATGGTTCCTACTTTGATTAATAAAAATGTGTTTGAGCCTAGCTATAATGATTTAAATTTCATGGTTCAAAACTGCAATTACTTTTGCACCAACCTAGTAATTAGCATTTTCCATGCATTTCTGAACTAAAACAGTTTTTTAAATGCTCTGTCTCTTTCCAAAGCTTTGACAGGTTTCCTATCATCTGTCAGATTTAACATTACAGGATCTAATGAAGTAAGTGTCTGTCCAGCTGAGGAAAGCAGAATATTGCTTTAGTTCCTCAGCAGGAAACTTGTTTCATCTTGTAGCAGGCATATACATTGCTGTGCAAATGGGCAAGAAGCTATTAAGACCATCTGGTAACTTTGAGCAGCAGAAGACAGATGGAAAATCAAAGCAACTCAAAGGCTTGGGTCAGGGTGTCTAAAGTATTTGGGAATTTTTTATGAGAATGGGACAGTTGATTATAATACTGGTTATTTAACTGAGAGCAATGAGTTACTAAACTACTATAAACAAAACTTAGATGTATAAAAGCTCGTTCATAGAATCATTTTGGTTGGAACAAACCCTCAAGATCATTGAGTCCAACCATTAATCTAACTTTGGCACTAAAACATGCTAAGAACCTTGTCTCTACGTCTTTTAAAATCCTCCAGGGATAGAGACTCCACCACTTCCCTGTGCAGCCTTTTCCAATGCTTCACAACCCTTTCTGTGAAGAAATGTTTCCTAATATCCAATCTAAACCTCCCCTGGTGCAGCTTGGGGTCATTTTCTACCATCCTGTCACTTGCTACCTGGGAGAAGAGACCAACACCCTCCATGCTACAACCTTCTTCCAGGCAGTTGTGGACAGTGATAAATTCTCCCCTCAGTCTCCTTTTCTCCAGGCTAAACAGCCCCAGCTGCCACAACTGCCCCCCATTAGACTTGTGCTCGAGGCCCCTCAGCAGCTTTGTCGCCTCTTTTGCACTCTCTCCAGCACCTCGGTGTCTTTCTTGTAGTGGGTGGCTCAAAACAAAACACAGGATTCAAAGTGGAGCCTCACCAGCGCAGAGTACAAGAGGATAATAATTTCCCTAGTCCACTGGCCACACTATTCCTGACACAAGCCAGGACACTGTTGGCCTTTTTGGCCACCTGGGCACACTGCTGGCTCATCTTCAGTTGCTGTCAATCAACACCCCCAGATCCCTCTCTGCCAGGCAGCTTTCCAGCCACTCTTCCCCAAGGCTGTAGCCCTACCTGGGTTTGTTGTGACCCAGGTGGAGGACACAGCACTTGGCCTTATTGAACCTCATACAACTGGCCACAGCCCATCAATCCAGCCGGTCCAGATTCCTCTTTCCTCCACCCATCTTGTAAATCTTCAGAGCAAGTTTCTCAGAACTACCAGGTTTAGGTTATTCTTCTTTTCTAATGTAACTCTTCATAACAGCAACTCTTTGGTATGGTGCAAAGATCAACAGTTCTTGATTTCCTTCAAGATACTGAAGTTGTCCACTGACCAGAAACTAGGTAGTGGGCACTTTGTTGGTGTGCCAGTCACAGGAAGAGACCTTCAGCTCAGCATACTCTGCTCTCAGCTTTACAACAGCTAATGTGAGTGATATTTTTTCTTCAGGAAAGGACTATATAAACTTCAAGTCTTTAAAACAAACAAACAAACAAACAGAACCAGTAAGCTTCTAGACACCTTATTCTTTTAGAAATGGAGCAATTTCCTAGTTTCATGTTGAATCATCCTTCTCTAAGAGGGAAAAGCTGTTTCATATGATAAAATTGTTATTGCTTTAACATGTACTTCTGCAGTTCTGTCTCCTTTTTGTTTATTAAACTCTGGAAAACATCAAATGCATGTACCTATTTTTTTCTCTAAGTTTTCATGTATTCTTTTTATCTTTTGATATATTATCACTAGTGCACAAAATGGAGGATCCAGGCATATGCTGCTTTTTGTTATAGGTACTAAAATTACTAGCACCAGGTCTTATGATTAGTCAGAATGTAGCTTATACCAATCAGATGACTTCCAGCAATCTATTAAAAAAAAAAAAAAAAAAGATGTTAAATGCTATGCCACATAGCTATGCAGATTTTATTTTCTAGCTGTTTTGTAAAACTGTATTTACATTCACGTTAGTCACAATTGTGGAAGAAATTAAAAAAAAAAAAAAAAAGTGATAGGTCCCAAATCCAGACTAGATCTTTAGCATGGAAACTGAAAAGCTCAGGTAACATTTAGTTCTGCATTGAGTCCTGTATTTAAGAAACCTTAAAATACAGTTACTGCTCAACAGGAGCATTCCTGCTATAAAGGAGACAACGTAAGAAGAAAAGAAAATGGAGACAATTGCTACCCTTTACTGCCACGTTTGTAATCTGGGCTGTCCAAAAGAAAGCTGCACAAACCTCCACTAAATATGGAATTGCAGACAAGACAGTCTGAGTTTGTCAAAGTGAGCAATAGCAGACACTACCTGTATGACCTCTTCATTTAAAACCTGCCAACAACAATTGTCTGTAAAGCTGTTTTCAGGTGTCTGGGTTCATCAGCTAGAGAGAGGGTTCATGAAGGATGCCTGGATATACTGCTGAGTGGTTACTATTTTGAAGAAGGACTGAAAATGGACAATTACAATTAAGGGTCCAAAACAGCTTCTTTAATGGCTCAGTTTCAGTCTCCTGTAACTTTTTTAATTATTTACATAAACCTAATTAAAATTTATCTATTTGTGATAGGTGTTGCCCTTATATAGTTATCCTATTAAAACAAAACAAAACAAAACAAAACAAAACAAAACAAAACAAAACAAAACAAAACAAAACAAAACAAAACAAAACAACAAACCAAACCAAACCAAATCCCAGGTTAGTTTATTTCACATTTTTTATAGCCTGTTTGCAATCATTTGAAATTTCTGACTCTGAAGACCCTTGAAATTTCTGACTCTGAAGACCCTGACACATGAGTTCTCAGCATGTTCATTGGTGTTTTTTGTATTATTTAATTTAACAGGACAAATAAAATAAATAGAATATGTGCTCCAGCAAGAAATATAGCTCACTGAGTAAGACAGAGACTCATGCTTACTGACTTGTGGAATTGTCCCCTCATTGCAAGTGAGGAACACACTTCTTGTTTGCTATAATCTGTCCCTGCTTGTCCGCACCTTTACTGGCTGAGATAACTTCTCAGTTATGAAGGTGTCCCACATGTATCATGAGAAGAAGAGAATGCAATGGCAACTGAAAATTATATTTGCTTCTATGTTTGAGGATGACATGATACTATGGGGTAATAGTCAATATTAATAATAGGAGTTTCAGTCTTCTTGAGGCAGGAAATGGTCAGCAGGAAAAAGAAGTAGATGACAAGGGAAATCAGTACCCAATACAAACAGTAATATACCAGTCCCTTTTATACAGATTGCTATCCTTTGGACACAATCCCCACATTTGGAAAAAGGAGAGTTTGTCTCCAAAGCCACCCCAAGGCAAGAAGGAATCTTTAAAATAGATGAGTTAGAAGCAGCTGGAGACAAGTATACATGATGGGCACTTCATAACCATTTGCCTGATTAAAAAAACAGGTGAAAGACCATTAGCTCTCTTGCTATATTTCCTTCCATTTTTCTCTTCCCTAAACATCTCCCTCTCAAGCCTTCATTTGCTTAACTTCTATATATACACATATATGTCAAATGTTTGGTACAGTAAGTGGTCTAATCAGAGAGGTTCTATTTTTCTTTTTTTTTTTCTAATAGTATTTCTAATTGGCAGAGAGGTACATTTATTTCATTGGAGATGGCACAAATTTGCCAGGGGAAACAATTTCTATCAGTTTGTTTCCTTGAATAAGGTTTAATGCACTACTTTCTAGAAGGTCTGAGAAAAGCAGTGTGATAACATCTGGATGCTTTGAGACTTATTCAGAACAGGCCTCTTATTACTTACATATGAAATTCATTAAAACAAGCCTTCAAAACATTATCTACCATGATATAAGTAAATGTTGATATAGAAAAAGACATTTTGGGCATACATTAATTTTCAAGGCACATTTCGATGTACTAAGTCAATCTATTTTAGCCATTCTCTAATGACATCCACAATTTTTTTACAAGACTGATATATAACTGGATGTTTTTAAGTTCTCATTTTTCCTGTAGTTAATGGTGATATGCTATTAGGCATATCTCAATGTAATATGCTTAATACGTATTGACAGTATGATTTAGTTATTTTCAGAAAGACTGTTTTTACAATTACTTTTACATCAAGAAAGACAGCCAAATATACATGGTTAGAATACAATTGTCTTTATAAAATTGTTATCTGCCCAGAGACATTTCATATCCCATCCTGAGCTGTGCATGTTTTTGTTGGTGTTGTCTCGTTGTTTTTTGTTTGTGTTTGTTTTTTGTTTTGTTTTGCTTTTTTTTTTTTTTTTTTCCCCCTATCTGAAGGTACTGAAAACAGTTGTGGTCAGTTTTTCCTGACTAGAGGAAACAGAGGCCAGCAACATCATTACTTACAACCTGCCTATTTTTTATTAACTCAAATTCTTCTGAGAAATCTCTGTTTGATAGAACAGCAGCTTAGGATCATTATATAAAACAGAAATGCAAGTTCTTACTTTATCTTCAATGTAATTTATAAAAGAGCATCCATACATTTTTATTCTACTTTAATGAAACATTCTTTCTATCAAGAGAGACTAAGATAGTCTATTTATTATCTTGTAAAAACTAATTTTATTTTGCTTTCATACTGGCTGGGTTGAAGGTCAAAAATGACTTTGTTTGATTCATTTATGCCTACTTTTGTTCACATGGATGCCTATTCCCCATTGAAAAGAGCCACTTAGTTCCTTATGTATTCAGTGTTATGCTCCTGTCATCTTGAATTTGGCAAACAATAACAGTTACAGATTGAACTATTCAACTCGAATTTAAGTGGACTGTAAAAATATTGCACTTCATTTTTTTCCATTAAATTATTAAAACAATGATCAGAGACTGTCAGTTCTGAATTAAATATTTAGGTTAAATATTTAATCTAAACTCAAATATTTAGTTTAAATTCTACTGTGTAAAACTGATGGTACTTGCAAAATCACCTTCTTGTTTATCTGTGTTGGCCACGTCAGATTTCTAGGCTATGCTGATGAGATATTTTGATTGTGTCTAATTCTCTTAGGTATAATTATCAAATTAAAAATTTATAGTGTTCATGAATTCAGAGAATCATAATTATAATTTGGTTTGGAGACTATGTTGTTTAGATATCAAGAATTATTAATTAAATTATTATCATCAGTATTGTTAAATACATTTACATTTCCTATTTAAAAATCTCCTAAACCCAGACCCACTTCTACCTTTTAGCATATCAGAGTAAATTATTTTCATTCTATCTTCTTAAAAAGTCTCTTAGACTTCTAAAAATAATATTCTGTCTGAATAGCAAGAAGTCCTTCTGACTGCATAGTATTTTCTGTATAAAATATGGTGTCAAGAGAAGAACATAATTCAGAACAAGAAATTATACTATATCATGAGGAAATGTATCCTCAAAATGGCAGACTAGTTTGTGCCAGGAAGACATTTTGGTTTTAGGATCTCTTGCAGACAATACTTCCAGGAAAATGTTCTGTACTGTTCACCTGAAAAGTATTTTACGAATGAGTTGGTATGGAGATCTGGAGATCCTGCTCCCTAATGCATTTCGTTGTGTACTTGCCATTAAGAATGTGAATAATCACACCTCAGGGAGGCTACTTTACAATTAATTATTTGGATTGGAGTATGAAGACTGAGAGACCACTAATTCACCACTGCCTTGAAAAAGTAGTGGGCATATGCAGTATTTTTGCAAAATGTGAAACTATATATTGTATCATATTGTCCAGGTGTAAAGCAGTAAGCAGCCAGGCACTTTCTCAGCATTTTCTCTATTTATATGAAGTAATACACTCCAAATCTTCAAAAGCAGTCTATCAAATGGAAGTACCTAGAGTGTACCCAGAAAAAAAATAAGTGGCAAAATATAATCTAAAGTGACTCAATATTTCCCATGGTATTATTTTCCACTGCACTGGTCTAAAATATACTGACAGTTGCTGTTCTGAAACGGGGAAAAGCTCTACAAATAATAGGTAGGTCAAGGAAGTTCTGTCTAATTGGCCTTCTACAAGCTGAAGCAAATGTAAGATACAATTTGTTAGAATTTCAAGTGCAGAAGGATAACTGTTAAAATGGTATTAAATAATTTAAGCAAAATAAAACATTTAAAAATCTAAAGTATTCTATGAACTACATTTTCAAAAAAAGAAAAGTGCGACAATATGTCTCTGGGACATATTCTGGGAAAATGAGGATGAGAATCTGATTTATATATGATTTTGGTATATGGATGATGATATTCAGCAAAATTAGTGACACGTGCCTTTGACTAAGTAAAATAAGCCATATATTTGTTTCTTCTTACAATGCAAAAGGTAGACCATTACATTTTCTTATTGATATTCACACGCAGCAACTCTCTTACATATATCATAAACAGTTTTAAAAAATCACAGGCACTTCCTCAGGTTCATCATACCTGGAGGCTCATAGAAAAAAAAAAAAAAACAAAGCAATAGGAGTATTAGTTAGTCTACAAATTGATTTATTGGATGACTACAAGGGCATGATACCATTAGGATTCTCAGTGGGTGGAAAAAAGTAGAAAAAAACAATGGGGAGAAGAAACTGCAATGGACACATCACAAATTGGATACCATGACTTATTGCACATTTACCTACAGGATCTGAAAAGCCCCCACCAACTGCAAACACAATTAAATCTCTGTGGGACCCCTAGACCTAATTCATAAAAATATACCTACACTTCTTACTCACTCGGTTTGGATTTCCCTAGCAATATCGGCATTCCTTCAGCAATAACACAGTGTCTGCTAAAAACAGAAAAAAGGGCTTATAATTTCCTGGAACACACGTCTGGGTTGCTGAATGAAGGGAAGCCTGTGTAAACACAGGTGTGGAAACAGATGGATGGGATAGCAGGGACACGAGTCTTATCTTGTGTTCTTCGAGGCTGAGAGGAATTTTGCCAGTGACTGCAGCAGGAGCAGGATGAGACCACAGTGAACAACCAGTCCTCTGTCCACCAGCAAGGCAGCAAATGAAGTAACAGCAGAATCCGGAATGTGTTCCCAGAAATTCTCTTTTTAGTAAGCTGCCCCGAGCCTTGCTGCTTGGGCAGTGCTGGATTTATTCCTTTCTCTTCCTCTTTGTGGGCGTTTTAGCTTCATGCCAGCACGCCAGTGAGGCACAACGGTGGTTCAGCACCTGTGCAGCAGTATGAGGACTGCATTGCCCAGGGTGTTTCCCCTGACATCATGGGGCTGGTAGCGGGACAAAACCACTCCTGCTCATCAGTGTGCCCTGCAGTACCTTTGGGACAGCCTTAACCTTTATACTTGCCAGGGAGCAATCTGAGGTGAGCTATAAAATAGCAAAAAGCTGCATTTCTCCTTTGTTCCCTAAGCAGGAGCTTGCAGTCCATAGCGGTGTGTGTGTGAACACCACATCCTGGGGCTAAGATAAGGAGTGTGGAGAGAAGTGGAGGGTCACAAGGCATCAGGGAGCAAAAGGTCTTTCCAGGAGAGAAGGAAAAATTGCAGAGCCAGATCCCATTTTGATGACTAAAGAAGCCCTAAGAGGCAACGGACTAAGAGGAAAGAAATTGTTGGAAAGGAGTTATTTCACAAAGGAAAACTTCTTTTTAGTTTCTTACGTTCCTGCATGTTTATTAAGCATGAGGCATCCTGAATCATCAATATACGTGACATTAAAGAGTGATTCTAATACCCCAGCAAAAAATTGCCTTGTAGAAGTGGTATTACTCCAGTTTTTACCAACATATAGGTACAACATAAATTAGATTAGTGTTAGGCTCACTAGATACATTATTATTTCTGCTCTGTAAAGCCTCAGTAAATGATGAACTGTGCTCCTCTATAAGCAAAAGACTCACATTCTTGTGCTTCATCTGTAAAGACTTCAAAATGTTTGCATTTTACCAATTTTATGTGTCTAGTGAAAAATTCATATGCAATCTGTTCAGTAATTTCTCTCATCACAAGAAACCTTTCAGTAATTTCTAATACAATCACTTGGCACTGAGAGGAAAAGGTTCAGCAGGATTGAAAGCTGGCAATTTCCTCTCTACCATTTACTACTGGGATTATAGCATAAATGAGTTTGAACTACTGAGGTATTAAAGAAGCAAAACACAAATATGCACTGAGACAGACAAAAAAAAATTGGAGAGCGCTCATTCTCTACTGCTACATACTTAAGAAAGATTTTACATTTTCGGTATTGTAAACTGCAGATACTCAAAGCCATGAATCAGACTAAAAAAATAATTTAGGCATCACAACATCCTCAAAATACATACTTTACCTGCCTCCTGATTTTTATTTTTCATCCCAGGAAGACTGAATCTCAAGCTTGCAATTCAACTTAGCTGCAGACACACATGCAACCAGGTTTTTCCTACTTGCTGTACATAAGGGATAGCTGTAAGCACCTTCCCACTCCTTTCCAGTTTCTGAAGGTTGCTTTAATTTTGTTTGAGTGTGCTCTTGCCCCGTGTATTTTCTTCCCTTTCCCATCGATCTCATGCACTTGCAGTTCCTCTGTCTCACATTTTTTTGTACAACGCACAACCTGACTCTCACCCACACACAGTCCACCCTCCATTGACCTCCATCTTACTTCACATGCTCTCCTGACCCCCTCTCTATGGTTTTGTCCTATGTGCTAGCATAGCCCCAACCATCAACTCTGTCCTGACTTAATTCATTCACATTTTACTCTCCCTACAGAAGTAACTAGAAGTAGGTGGTCATAATTTCCATTGAGGGCAACCTTGTTTCGCCTCACATGAAAACTGTGTCAGTCTCAGTGGGAGAAGTTTCTCTTTTATTTGTGAGAAGAGACATTCACTGCTTTGCTGAAAGCAGCAGCAATCACAGAATGTTAGGGATTGGAAGGGACCTCAAAAGATCATCTAGTCCAATCCCCCTGCCGGAGTAGGAACATCTAGATGAGGTTACACAGGAAGGCGTCCAGGCGGGTTTTGAATGTCTTGAGAGAAGGAGACTCCACAACCTCCCTGGGCAGCCTGTTCCAGTGCTCTGCTACCCTTACTGAGAAGAAGTTTCTTCTCAATTTTAAGTGGAACCTTCTGTGTTCCAGATTGTACCCCATGCTCCTTGTCTTACCCTTGGTTGTCACTGAGAAGAGCCTCGCTCAATCCTCATGACACTCACCCTTCATATATTTATAAATGTTATGAGGTCAGCCCTCAGTCACCTCTTTCCCAAGCTACAGAGACCCAGCTCCCTCAGCCTTTCCTCATACGGTAGATGTTCCACTCCCTTCATCATCTTTGTTGCCCTGCGCTGGACTCTCTGCAGCAGTTCCCTGTCCTTCTTGAACTGAGGGGCCCAGAACTGGACACAATATTCCAGGTGTGGTCTCACCAGGGCAGAGTAGAGGGGAAGGAGAACCTCTCTGGACCTACTAACCACCCCCCTTGTAATACACCCCAGGATGCCATTGGCCTTCCTGGCCACAAGGGCACAGTGCTGGCTCATGGTCATCCTGCTGTCCACCAGGACCCCCAGGTCCCTTTCCCCTACACTGCTCTCTAATACATCCTTCTCCAACTTATACTGGTACCTGGGGTTGTTCCTACCCAGATGCAAGACTCTACACTTGCCCTTGTTATATTTCATTAAATTTCTCCCCGCCCAGCTTTCCAGCCTGTCCAGGTCTCTCTGGATGGCAGCACAGCCTTCTGGTGTGTCAGCCACTTCCCCAGTTTAGTGTCATCAGCAAACTTGCTGACAGTGGACTCTATTCCCTCATCCAAGTCGTTGATGAATATACTGAATAGAACTGGTGCTAGTACTGATCCTTGAGGCACCCCACTAGATACAGACCTCCAACTAGACTCTGCCCCACTGACCATGACTCTCTGGCTTCTTTCCTTCAGCCATCCCAGTTCACAGTCCATCTCACTACCTGATCATCCAGTCCACACTCCCTCAGTTTAGCTGCAAATCTCATTCCTAATTACAGAAAACTGGGAGACATTTTAGAAAACAGAGGGAAAAGTGAAGGAAGACATAAAAAAATTCATAGATGTTCAGGAAAAATTATTATTCCTGTATTTCCTCAAGAATAACAGACATCGTCCTGGGGAAATCCAATTAAAGCATCTGTAGAGTATTAAAATCCTGGAATACTTCTGGAATTCTCCACTGGTAACTGTGGGTCACATCATTTCACTGATGTAGAAATGACTATATAACTGTGCAATATAGTGAAAAATAGCTTCAAGTATTCTTCATTGCCTAATTCCTGTCCCTTTTATAAAAACTCACATGAGCACACCATGTGAGCACAGAGATTCTAAGGTAATGCAATAAAAAAAATCTTTAAATGTCAGTAAAAGGCAAAAGAAAATGGATTGTTCTGAATCTTTTTGAAACAATCTTTCTGATGATCCATGTCTGTTCAAGACATAATTTGTGGCATTCTCTTTAAAACATTTCCTCTGTGGTCACTACTGAAAGATTTGAAAGAACATAGCCTCAAATCATACATTTTTCTGGACATATTTGACAGCTAGCAATTGGGGGAATATTGTTTTTTGTATGTTGACTGCAGATTGGAGGGAGTATAGACCAGTCAGTATTTCTTACACATGCCCTTACACATTTTGTGTATTCCAACAAAGGGGGAGTGGGGGCAAGGGTAGGGTCTGGGGAAAAAGATAGCACCAGAAATTATTATACTTTCAAATTCCTACTAGCACTTGGAGTAGACACACAGGATTATACTATCCTTCAATCAGCAGTCTAAGGAAACTTATTGGGATGAAAATTAGCATTCTATATGCTGCTGGGCTAAGTAGTGTCCCTGCACACAAAGTTCAAAAAGATTACATTTATGAACACGCAGGAAGGTTAAGGGATATGATGCTCTTCCCACAGGACTAGCAATGAACAAATCACATGATGTCTGTGGTTACTGTCTTGTATTACTCCTTCCCTCCAGAAAGGAGAAACCTGTGAGCACAGATGAGGAAAGAGGCACATGGCAATCTAAACCACGTCTATGATGTCTCTCTATAGTCACCACTCTGCACTTCTCTCAAAAATCAACAGAGAATGTAAAACAGAGGTGAATTGCAGTCTGATTTAGCTATTCCATTGGCGATTATCGAGGCACATTCTTTTTGAGAAAAATTTCCAAGCAACTTTAAGGTTTATCTAGTTTCATAGGAGACAGATAACACCCAGATCCACATGGAAGCTTGTTTTTTAACTAAGAACAAAGGTCAGGCAAGAGAATTTAAATGTTTAAATGTTTTGTTTTCCAGGCTTTCAGTCTCCCAACGGTCTCCATTCAAGCCTCTCCCAAATACTGGTGACACAGCTGTGGTTCTTCATAGATCTTGGCTTTCATACTAACCTCCAGCTCTCTCACAACTCCACAGTGTCATAAGTTTTCTATCAATACAATGTGTCAATACCTGAACATTTTACACACTGTAAGGTTGAAAAACTTTCTCCAAATCCAAGGCAGGATGTTGGTGAACTCCTCCCTGAGATCTAGAGCTAAGCCTGCCTGCCCACAAACTCCTCCTGAATCTCCCCAGAGTCAGGGCCTTTGGGAAAGTCAGCTCTGGGAAATACCTGACACCCAACAGTTAGCATGTCTGAGCTGCGACTGGGAACTTCCAATGCATAAGACATTTAAAAATTGAAAAATTATCTGTTTAGGTATGGCACACCCCTCCCACCTGTGTGCCCTTTCCTTGCTTGTGAGAGCAGGGGTGTTCATATTGATTTATTGTGTCAGACCTGGGAGCTACACAGTTGAAGTTTCAAGTTGCAGTTGCTTAAATGGTACTTCAATCTCAAACTTTCCATGTCTCCATTAGGCAAAAAAGGGGTTATTGGTCTTAGAATTTGAATACAGGCTTATTCATCCAGGTTATTGTTCCGTTATTCAACTTCCCTCATGTCTGCTTTGGTCAGGAAGCTCTACCCATATACCAATACACATTTCAGGAAAAGAGTGACTTTTCCAAAGAAAAGAGAATACTAGAGGCTTTTTTTTCTGCTTTGACAACCAAACCTTTACAAATTCGCAGTTAATCAATGTGCAGCTTGTTTCCTCTCTTTTCAGCTGTGGTCAAATAGGTCATTCTTCTCTCGGGTCAGAAATCCCCTCCTGGGAATTCACAATGCTATATGTTATTTTTTTAAAACAGGTCTGAATCACAACACTTTGGATTTCAGAGCACTTCCTTTCTCAGGTTGTCTCTCCCTGTGTGTTTGCACTTTTCTCCTTGTCTCTCCTCTCCAGGCTGTATCTAGCAGCAGCTGTAACCTCCCATTTGCCGCAGCAGCTGTTAGGCTAGGGATGAATTTGCCCTCATATTCGCACCCTTTGTCTCATCCCAGCTGTAGTGTGGATGAGCAAAACTGCAGTGTACTAAGTTCTTGTGGTGTCTGGATACTGCAAATCGCTTACTTTTTGTCTGCATTCCTGCTAAGAAGGGTAGCGGACAAACAGGATGAGCTAAGTAGTCATTTGCACTGCAACAACAGGCTGACAGTTACGTAAAATACTTTCATGTGCAATCTCCTCTGATCCGCTGCTGGTTCAGAGGAGTATTATGGTCAGATCCAGCATGCAGGCTCTTGAAAACTCATTTTCAAAAACTGGGGCACCGCTAAGCATAAAGAAGACCAAGACCAAGGTTGCTCTGTTTCTTCACCCTCAGCATTCACCTTTTCTTTCTCCCTAATCTCCTGTCTTCAGCATCTACAGTTTAAGTCTGTGGAATAACTGGTACAAATCACCTTGCAGAGGCTACTGCAGAGTGACAAGGCCTCCTAGCCAGATCAGTAGGGTTTGCTTTAGCATATTATTCTAAAACGGGATTAGTTAAGCAACCCTACACCTCAATTCAAACACTGCACCCAATTCGCTTTTCTAAGCTTCCCACCTCTGTATACCAGCTAAATGCCACTGATTAGGCTTTCAATTGAGCATTTTCTGAGGTTTTTCACTCATTTCTGGAATGATTCAAGGCATTCAACAGAAAATTAATACAATGACCAAGTAACTGTAACTGTCATGGGCAGCAGTGGTACACAGAAGTGTTCATTCAGCTTCTGGAAAGCAGCCTTGTTGCTTTTCTTAGCAGCAGACACCTATTCTATTGTACAAAGAAAATTTACAGTCACAAAGAACATTTTCAATGCTCTATTGTTATACTAAAAAAAGAGATTGCTTTAATCCAAATTCAGATGTCTTCATCTAAATGAAAACCTATTTTTCATTAGGATTACCAGATGAATTTAATTTGGATTAAAATTCATGTCTGGTTTTAATTAATATATACGTTAGATACATAGCCATCTAGTCAGATAGGGAGTCTGGTTTCTTATAGTACATACTGGAAGGCTAAACATTACTGTGCACTAAAATTCAGTGAAAAAGCACTAATAACAGCTTGAAATATTCATGAATACCAAAATAACCCATAATAATAATTGCCTTTTATCCACTTCCTGATTGTGTAACTCTTACAGTGATTTTTACCTTTTACATTTATGACTCAAAACCACTATCCCTTTTAAAAGAAAATGGCTCTTGTTTATTTTAGCTTTAAATAGCTATAAAATTACTATGTAAATTATGATGTTTTTATTTAAATACTGTCTGTTAAATAACAGACTAATTAATTCAAAATAACTTAAAAATTCAGGAAGGTCATTCTCCATCTTCAATAACTATCCTCACAATAGCAAGCAGACTCTGAATGTCTTACTCAGAAATATTTTGTGCACTCTGCAGTTGGAACTGTATAACCAAAAGACACTGAGCAGACTTGTTCTGATGTCTCTGTCTGATATCTGAACATGTTTTTTTCTAATGCATTCACTCCAATGGTATCATTTATTTTTTCCTACTCACCTCCAAAGTAAGAGCCGTCTGTCAGCTTCAGCTCCTTGTTGGATTTGGTGATGACACCAGCAACACCATGCTGAATGAAATACATCTTTTTACCCACAGCCCCTTCTCGGATAATATAATCTCCAGGTTGGAACACCTCAAATCGCAGTTTGCTTAGCATGGCAGTCACAAAATTCGGGTCTGCATTAGCAAAAAGAGGCATTGTAGCAACCAGCTTCCGACAGTTGAAGTTGACAATCTCCTAAATAGGAAGGAAGCAAAATGATAATAACTGTCAGTGCATAAATACAATATGATTGGCACTGGGGGGGAAAAAAAAAAAAATCTGCATTCTTCACAAAGTAGTTATTTATGCTGATATTGGACTTTTCTGTGTTTATTTCTGTGTCTAGTTTTTAAATTTTAATCATATTTTTGTCTGTCTCTAGTGAGGTGATTGAAACACAGTTCAATCTGATATGTACTTCTGAGGTGAAAGGTCATCTTCTTCAGGCGATTTTTCACATTATTTATTATTCCCCTTGGATTTTAAGCAAAAAAAATATGACAGAAAGATGAAAATTAAATAGCAGTTACACTGCCTGACAAAAAGATTAGCTGCTGCAAGAGCTGTATTAAGTGATAAAGTTATGCAAGCCCTGTGTTTTCAAGTATTGCACCAGTAACATCTTTCTGATCAGAACAACTTTAGTGGCAATATAAATGCACATTAGAGTCAGCTGCAGGGCTAGCTGAAATCAACAGGAAAATTTCCTTCCCAGAATTCAACTCATTTTATGAATACACAGGCATACAATCCTGCCCTTCAACGAAATACATATATAGTAGATCCTTACATGTGGAAAGCACTGGTATTTTCCTAAGATTGCTACAGGCCTTAAGGGTGTCTCCCAACAAGAATACTTACATTTACAGAGCCAACTATGAGCACATCTGCACAAAAGTATTAGTATTGAAAAGCTATAAATATCCTACTTGTTTAAACAAAAAAAATTGGAACAATTTCTGAAAGAGTTTCAGGCTCATTCTTACAGACTTTTCTTTGTCTTAGGAAAATTAACATGGCCACTTGTCATACAGATTTAACAGTGTATTGAAGAGCTGAGGCTAATCAGTATTACACATGGAGAGGGGCTCAGGGAGGCAACATCAACTGCGTTAGCAATGCAAACATGACACAGAGAGCATGTATGATCATCCGTATATAAATGTACACAGAGCAAATAAAAGAAAAATACAACCAGCAGCTATCTAACAGCTTTGAAAAAATATACATAATTTCACCATCAGTGGAGTACCCCTAGCATTTCTTACACTAAGCCAAGGCTTTGTGAGTGGTGTAAAGGAGACATCCCATCTACCAGTGCTCTCACTCCCTTGACTGAGACCCATGCTGGAAGTTGCTTTTTCAACCTTGCATGCATCTGCTGTCTCATACTCACATATCTCATACATCCCATGCAGCCATCTCTCTGTGCAGCAAGCTCAGATATCTTTGTCCACAGTTCAGACAAATTCCTTGTTTCTCCTCCCACCCCCACCATGTGATGTCCTGGTTACAGGCACAGTGGAGAAGTTGAGCTCTTTCCACAGTATAAGCAACAAACCATAGTGGGTTCTTCAAATCAGTGTTGTTGCATGTGGGAAGGAGGTGGGAATCTCCCTTTGCAGGTAAGCAAATGGCTACTGAGGCAATTAAGAGGCATGAGTAAGAGCGAAGCAACAACCACCTTCACAGAGAAATTACGTTCTTTCAGAATAAATCCAGTGGAACTCAGAAAAACAATGTGAAACAAAATGTCTCAACAGGCAGGAAGCAGAAACCTGTTATGTCCAGCAATGTCTTATTTTCCATTAAAAAAATAAAAAGCAGTGCAAAATTATGTCCTTGTGCTAGTCCTAGGATAGATTTATGGTCTCTTCTGACAATCCTGCAAGAAAGTGTCATTATATAATGACAAAGTGGAAACAGAAGTGTATCTAGGCAGAAATGAACATTGATTCGTAACAAAGTATAGGGAATCTCTTTAAGCCTGGTCTCAATGGTATCACAGCTATATACTTAGATAAATACTATATAAGCCTTTCCTCCTCCTCTGTTTTTCCTCTGCAATAAGTCAATGTGATTAAAAAAATATACAACTTTATACAATTATAATTTAATGCAGATTTAATTCCAGAATTATTGGGTTAAATATAGAGTGAATGAAGAGTAAGATGCTACATCTTCAGTCATTCACTGAACTCCAATTGAATTCAGCAGCGATATGATTCCACCACAAACATTTTATCTGAGAATTATTTATAAGTGATGGAAATAGAACAACACTTCATTTCCTTCAGTTTTCCCACTACTGCCTCACTCTTCTCAGCCTCTCTGTTTGCCATAACATCCTCTTCTTATGATTACTTCGGCATGCCTGTGAAACACTGCATCATGTATGGACTCCATGGCTAAGCACAAATGGGCTAGATTAAGACAGAAGGAAACAGATCTGAACCAAGAGTAGACTTCTTCATCGTTGCATGAAACTTGAAATGTACAGAAATACAAGGCAGGAATGGAAACAGAAAAGATGTGAGGAAAAGAGGACTGTGATGTGCAATAAGGGGGAGACTTCCACTTACAGCGAAGAAGAGCAGTCTGGCTATGACTCCCACCCAGTGCAGGCAAAGACAGGGATGCTATTGGTGTCGCAATATAGAACAATACTATCTACACACATGACATCAGAATCAGAGCTTAAAAAAACCCACAAACTACTATTGCTTGTAAAAGCACATGGAAAATTTGATGCAAGATGTCTGCTGTTTGCCTGAATCCTAAAGTATCTGAAGGAACAGCACTGCAAGGTGTGAACCACCAGAGAGATGTCATTGGCATTCAAGATCAGCGATTCCTGCTGAGTCATTAAGTCTAGAGGAGTAATCCCAGGCTACCCCTTCTAGTATACTCTGTATGAGGGAAAAAATATTAAGAAGAGATTCCAGCTGACTGTCTTCCTGAGGGATGAGGAAAAGACTGTTTTCCTTTTCATCTAAACGTTCCATTCCTCAGTAAAGCTTCAGCCACCACCTCCCTCCCAAGGGAAAGCTATTCTCTGCTCCCACTGCTTGCGGTATGGTGGCATCATGCGAGGAGTCCCAGACTGCACCCTCAGCACTGTATGAGACTGCAGAAAGGCAAGGCTGATGCTGGAAAGCTGGAAATAATTGTTACTTCTCTTGCCTTTCTCAAGGGTTTTTCAGTAGACTTGCTGCTTGTTTTCTGTTTCTGAAGTGAATAGCTTGTCTTACGTGTCCAGAAGGCAGAAAAAGGAAATTACTACGGAAAGCAAAAATTGACTGGAAATTATATAGAAGCTGGTGGGGATGAAGAGAGAAGGCTGGGAGAGTGGAAAGTTCATCTCCAGTCATGATCAGGACGGAAGAGTAACATAGACCTAGGTGGAGCTGTATTAAGACAGAGAGAATGGCAGGAAAACAAAAAGAAGGAATACAAAGATATAGAAGAAAGACAAAAAAGAAGGCAGGAAGGTTGGCTTTAAAAAGAGACTGAGAAAATGAAATTCCTGGAAAAGTGAGAACATGGGTGCCTCGAGTGGAAGTTGAAAAGTGGGGCAGATAAAGTAAAGGGAAACGTGGGGAAAAAAAAAAAAGAAAAAAGAAAAAAAAGGAAAAAAAATGAAGTTATCAATAACTTATCTTAATAGCATCACAGGAGAGAATAATAGAGACAGAGAGGAGAATTCAGACCTGCACGATCCCTCTGCGCAGAGCCAGTCCAACCAGAAAGAAATTTATCTCATCTTGGGAATCCCAACAAAACACACCGTTGTCACAGGATTTTCATCCTTGAAACATGTCCTCTTATGGCTCCAACTTCTCCCCACCTTTCTCGCTCAATATGTGATCTATATCTGGATATGTCCATGTACACACACATTACCTGCTCAGCCTGAGTTGCCTAATGAAGGCACCAACATCGCTATAAAACCACCCTGCTGTGGTAATTTCAGCCATTATATCCTAGTAATGCATCCATTTTGTTGGTTAGTTTTCTGTGCAAGTTTATGCTGAAGTACAAACTTTCCTTATTTAAGACATTAGAAGGTAGAAAATTACTGAGGGAGAAAGAAATGTGTCATTTTAAGTGCTTTGTTTTTCTTTAAAGTGTTCTTTTATTTAAATATGAGATCATTCAGAGCAAGTAAAATACATTTCCCTGAGTCTTAATCATAGGCAGTGCAGCAATTTCAGATTCTTATGTATTACTTTAAATATCATCTTGGGGAGAAAGAAACAGTAAAGATTATGAACGTGTTTTAGGTAATTCAGAAAGTACTAGGAGAAATAGTTTTGTGTTTTGAAAGGTAACAAAAGAACAAACTGCCAAATTAAAAACTGACATTTTGTGCAGAGAAAAGTCTTTCACTCATATTTTCTTTGAATTAATTACTTAAAGCCAGACTGGAACCAGATTATGCTGCCCAATATGCTATCTTAATTAAATGAAATAATAATGATTTCGTCTCACCTCTACATGAATATAATGCCAAGTGAATCCTGAAGAAAGGATTAGGAAGGTATTATGTAGCTGAACTGGTTAAAGGGCAAGAGTGATTCAGACCTACGTGGAGCAAGTGTTGATCCAGTTCAAGTATTGGTCTCTGGTACACAAGAACTAAGTCGGTGGTGCAATAGTCTACTTTACGTAAGAGATTCTTCGGTAACTACACTGGCTCCTGTTCCTTTATAGTGTGCTGGTTTTATTACTCACCTTGGCCTTCCTGGCTATTTTTTCAAACTGATGTTAAATGATCAGATATCATTATTTTGCATGGGTTCAATATTTCTGGATGACTGCTCTGACACATCTCAAGATGTCACATTTACAGAGGCGGCTGCAAGGTTGTCCTAGCTGTGACCAAGCCACAAAGGTGGTCATCTTCTCCGATGGCAACTTTAAGACTTTTTAGGATCTTTTCTCCAGGAGGAGGTTTTTAGATAGATGGAGTAGAAAAGTCGTTGCTAGAAAAAAGCAAAGTTCTTCAAAGATCAGCGCTCCTGAAAGTTTCTTTGCTTTTTCCCACTAATAAAATTGAGCAAATAAAAGGTACTACTTCCATCTACCCCCTATGTCCTTCTTATGTGTAGGTCACCAAAGCTTGTCTGTGACTACATAAAGAAATAGCTTAGTTTCATTAGGTCACTTCTACATAATAGTGTAAAAATCTAATGCATAACTTTAACAACGCATTTTTTGCTTTTCTGAGTCTCCCTTCTTTCAATTCTGCATTCAAAGGATGTGAAACTAAATCAGTCTTAATTTATTTGCCATTGAAACTCTCTTCACTGAGAGACCTATTTTTTCCTCTTATAAGTAACTCACAAAAGAAAAATTACTAAGCAAGTGATTAAGAGCAAACCATAGGAAAAAGCATATTTAGAGACTTGGGGCTGTGTGAGCAGGTTAAATATGTTTAAACCAGTTTTTAAGGAGTCATATTCTGTATGTGTTCATGATTTTCTGCAATTTTTTAATCCATTGGTCAATTATAGTAAACTTTGGCAGAAACAGACATCTCACTGATATTAAGTTCTCCCGGGTTTTATGACAGTAGGTAACCAGGAGCACTAGGATTAATACCCCACTGAGGGAATGACTACATCGTTAGCTCACAACTTAGGTAATGCCAGAAAATCTGCATGTGGCAACAGGATGCAATATTCTTCATTTCTGGTGCACTGAAATTGTTCAAATTGCTTTGACACATTCTGTTTACTCATCTAAACATAGTGTATTACCTGAACACAAATATTGCTTAGAGGCTTTCATATGAGTACTAACAACTATGTATGTTTTTATTTGAATGGGATTTTCATGATTTTTCATTTTTCAATTAGACTGATAAATTTAACACAGAGACTCTGCTTAAATTTTACGTAGAAACAGAGTAGTTTTTGGCTAACATAACTGAAGTCTAGAGCTGCATTGAGAAACACAATTCTTTTTTTCTTCAGGAATTTGCTGTTTTGCCATTCTGTTAACATAACTGAATACTGCAGGTGTGTGTGTCTTAGAAAATCTCCGTGTCTAGCCCTTTTGACGTTAAAGCCCAACAATGCCCTATTCTGAGATAAACTATGTGTTTGACCTACAGACAAAGCACAAAACCTGAAAGAACTCTTATATCTAGGGCAAAGACAGTACATGTGAACTCAGTTGCCTTGAAAAAGAGTGGGTGAAGGAATGCAGGAAGGCAGGATGAAAGGAAGGCAGGAAGGCAAGAAGGCAAGAAGGCAGGCAGGAGGGAAGGCAGGCAGGCAGGCAGGCAGGCAGGCAGGCAGGCAGGCAGGCAGGAAGGAAGGAAGGAAGGAAGGAAGGAAGGAAGGAAGGAAGGAAGGAAGGAGACACTATCCATCCTTTCATTCAACCAGCTGTCCATCTATTCCTTAACTGGGCTAGTTTTAAAGCGAATTCAGTTTTCATCTTGTTCAATGTTCTGAAATGTGCTGTATCTCTTAAGTTTGGTTTCCATCTGGGAAAGGATGAGAAGTATCACAATGAGAACAGCAATACATGCAACATTTTAAGGTGGCCTGTACTTGTGAGATAGCTAGCCTAATTTCAAGAGCCTGGGAAGTCCTGATAATCCAGATAACTACTTGAAGTTTGTGCCAGTTGACCAACCTTTACTTCTTGCAGGTTTTACCTTCTGAACTGTACTGCTGACCAAATTTTCTGAATGCTCTTAGTAAAAAAACAACCATAGTTCATTACAGAAGAAAACACAGAATTAGTGCTGTACAACACAACAGTTGCTGGAGAGACTGTTTCTTTTTGCTGACAAAATAGAGAAATGGCAATTTGCAAATGTATTTGACAATCATTATTTCAGTTTTCTGACCCTGAATAACCAAATATCTTCATTCCCATTTGTGTGTGTGTACATTTGTGTGTTATATTCACTAATACTATAGTATTTACTAAATAACATCTTGGGCAGAGGGCACTTAAGACTGAAATAATGGTTTAGTAAGGCATTTTAAATATTAAAGTTGTATCATTATGGCAACGAGACTACAGATTTAAACGTGTTTCGTCAAATCGTGGCAGAAAGGTGAATCCTAAGAGATGTGAAGTTTACAAAATCCTATTGGTATCCATATCCTATTGGTATCCATATCAGAAACTTGTGTGAGTATATCAAAGAATGGTGTGAGCTAGTCATCATATTTGTGGTACACATTAATGGAGCATATCTCACGTTTTTTCTAAAACAGTGAATAAGAAACAGAAGAAAGTCTTGCTAACAACTGAAAAACTTTGTCAAATCTTCTTGCTCAGAATTGAATACCTTCTGCAGCATTGCTTTTCCACTCTATTTGGAGCTTCCTGTTTCCTCCTCTATCTGGTAATCTGATGACTCTGGAAACCATATTCATCCTTACTCATTTGTAATTTGTACTGAAGCTCCAGTGATACCACTTGGTAGCATTAATCAGTCTTTATCTGTGACCTGTGTGGCAGCTACTATTTGTTCCTACTACATGCTTCCAAAAAAAAGCTCAAATGCTACTTATAGCTTTTCTGAATGAAGAGTACTTCTGATATTCACCAGTGTCAGTCATATTTCACCTGATTGCCAGGAGAAAAAAAAAAAAAAAAAGGTTCTGTTTTGTTTTAGAACAGTGTTGGAAAGAATGCTGTTATGCTCAGGACACTGTTTGATTCACCTGATTACAAGGAAGAGCAGTTGTGCGTGACAGAAAGAAAAAAGGGAAAAAGACAGTGGAGTTTCACAAAGGCAGCCTGAGTTACACTTATATTTGTGTGACTTATTAGATAAAATATATTGATTTGGGTGCTTTGTTGTGTAAAATATGTCAGTCAGAATGCAGAACAGCATTTTATGACTCAAGAATACAGTCTCTCTTGCTGATGAAAAACAAGGCCATGAAGAGAATAACTTGTGGATGAAAGCAGGGAGAAAAAAAGCTGTGTTCGAAGCTAGCAGGGGCTGACTGGGTGCTAAAACAAAGTACTGAAGCAAACAACTAGGTGGCAGGAAAAAATCAACATGCCTTTAGGAGAAAAAGAAAGCCATGGCTTGGATATGAATTTTTGTGTTGACTTATTTCTAATATGCACTTGTTTGATCAAGACCAGAAATTGAAGATAGGAATGCTTCCATGGAGATTTTATTGTGACCTCTGCAACAGGCAAGAAATTCCTTTTGCTATACCATCACTCCCTTTTTGTGCCCTCCTTCCTTCTCCAGTCTTCTGTGCCCTACAACCCAAATGGCCAAAACAACCAAGTCCACAAGGAGGTAGTTCTCAAGAGAACATGTGTCTATACTCCATGTGTCTGGTTAGCTGACACAGTAATAACAACCAGGAAAACAGTTATTCAAAAATCAGTGGTGATTTTTTCACTGAGTTATTTTAAAGCTCTCCAAGATCTCAGGAGCAGAAATACTGTTATCTTGTTAATTACTAGGTTAACACTTACTTCTTATTATGAATTAAAAGCCCACTGCTTCAAAGCCTATCTTTATAAAATGATTAAGTGGCTTAATTTAAATGTTACTGATTATACTGGATAAATCCCAGTTAGCTGAGCTTGAAATATTCACAATGAAATTATATTTAGAGTTTTAAAGTACATTTCTGTTTGCATCTAATTTGATTTGTAACTATTCAATGAAGGCCTACCCTACATTAGGATACGGGAGAAATAGCAAATTCCTAAATTTATCTAACACACAAAATCTAAACATTGGTACTTAAGTATAATCCACATCTTAAAGTGGCAAAAAAGAGCATTTGTAAGTAGTGAGATTTATTTAGTTTTCTTAGACAAATATGTGACAGAACCTTGAATGCCTGTGTGTGTGTGCTAGAATATTTACAATGTCAGCTATAGATGTACACATCTATACATAACAGAAGGATATAAAAAGAAAGATAAGGAGGATCTGAATCAGCCTCCGTCACTGCTTTGCTATGTGAGCTGGGGCAAGTTAATGATGAGACTATTTGAATTTGCCTTCTAAAGGAAGCTGCTGAAGAGAGCGCTGGAGTGGGTTCAGGCACGAGGGCTCTGAAGTTATGTTGTGAGTAGCAAGTTCCGATAAGGAGCCTAAGAAGCTTATGACGCACATTCAGGGCACTGCGCTGGAGCGCAAGCATGCAGAAGTAGGAAAAGCACTGAAAGCGCTCACTCTAGAGCCCAGTTTTACAGTGAAACATGAGGATGATGTTCAGCTGTAAGGGCGAGACACGGAGAGCTGGCTCCAGGAGAGGTATCATTGGATGGTAAAAATGAAGATGAATTCTCTGGGAATACATTAGTAGAATGACAGCCAGACAGCTCTGAAGATAGAATTTGTTTGAGAGTGCCACTTTGGATGATATTTGTAGCTGCAGGGGAAAGAGATGCATGAATGGCACGGGAGGTGTAAAGAGAGGAAGAAATTCTAAAGAGTGCAAGTAGGCATGGTGACAGCAAGAACAGCTTTGATAGCAGATGATGTGGCGTAAAGAGAAGGCAAACTGGCAGGGATAGACTAGTCAATGTGGATTAGTAATAACAGCTAGAGTATAAGTAATGTATCAGACTCTTTAAACATCCAGTAGGCAGATACACTTAATAATGGTACAGTGTCAGAGTAACAAAGAAAGTCACACTACAACTAGGATCAAAATAATGATCAAGACTTGACAGATCAAGGATGCATGGGACATTCTCAGCATTTGTGCATCTTGAAAAGCATAGAGAGAAAGCAGCTATAAAAACAATAAACAAGAACCAGGCGAGATACCTGTAGTCTTCTGTCATCTACATTTAGTAATTATGCTGTGCTTGCTCTCTGCGTGCAATCACTAAGGCCTTAAATATTTGTGCTTGTGCTTTTTTTTCCAGGACTAGACATGCACTAAAAGCAAGGGGGCCTGATGACAGCAGGGTGCTCGGGAACTGCCATTAGCATCTGTGCATAGGACCTGGCAGACACAGGATTCATGTGCATATGCAGTACAACGTTCATTACATCAGTTAAATATTCTTCTCAAAACACTTTCAGTTCATCTGCTTGCCCAAAGTTTTAAATTTCTTTAACCATTAATAGCGTTTAAGTATAATTACATTACTCACCTCATGAATTAATTACAGGCTGAGGATTATTTCCATAAGAAATATGTTCCTATAATTTATTCAGAAAGATTTTCAAATTACCTAAAGACTGTATCTTAATCTCTGCTTTTATGAATAAATTTATCTGCATTGATTTTATATCATAGGAGAGTCCTTAAAACTGTTGTCATTACCGTTCATTTCAAGGTGATATATTGTAGCCATAGACCAGTGGCATAGGAAATACGTGTTGAGATATACTGTAATAGTGAAAAACATAAAGACCATATTGGAGTACATAACGCAATGTATGTCCCTAGTGCTATGCAAAGATATCAAAAGAGTATGATACAGTATTTTTCTCACACACACATCTTGGACACGTGTTTCCATGTATGTGCCTGAAAGTTTGTCTATGTGTGTATATATACAGATATATATGTTCTCCTGTAGACATATTTTTATGTGTACATGGACATATCTATATGTGTACAAACGTACATCTTTGTACATTTAATGTAAAAAATCAAAGTTCAATTAATGTGTCCCATGAGAACTATATTTCAAAATAGCTTTAGTTAAATATTTAGAGGTTAATATAACTCAAGTAAGAGTGTGTGCTTGTATAACTGAAGTTATAATCTACAAGCAAAAAGGTGAAAGGAAAGAAAATTCTGCTCCCAGTCCCAATTATGTTCTTTGGAAATGAAACGTCCTAATGTTCTATATTCTGCAAGGACACATGATCTGTATCTATTTTCAGCAAACATCTTCTCACATGGTGGCCTAAAAATAGGCTAGCCATGAACTTTAAATAATGGCTTAGGTAGGGTATTAACCTCTTTCTCACATTCTAAGTTTGTCCCATTGCTGTAAGTATCAATATTATGTAGAATGTATCTGGTGCTAGAGAATGACAAAGCAAGCTACATACACCTCCATTTCTGCTTCTCAAATATGTCATTTCCTCTTAAGTTCTTTCAAGGTCTGTTATATAGTAGGCTGCTAACATAATATCAGCAGAATTTCTCCTCAGTAGTGAATCTATTTTGTGACAGATACTAAAAAACATGAGCTATTACATTTCCAGCCCCTACAGATGGGAGACTTTCTACTCTTGATGAAATGTGGTTGATTATGGAATCTCACATTTGCATAAATACAGAAGTGTTTATACAATGTGCAGCAATGAGTGCTACAATGACAGCTAGATTAGTGTTTCAGGATGTCTGTACTAGCCATTGTATTTCCCAAATAATCTGTTACAACTCAAATAGCACCATGTTCAGGTATATTTTTTAAATGATTCTTAGTAGTTCTATTCTTTTCTTACTTTTTTAATAGACACAGACTCATCTTTGCTTCCTGCTTTTCAATCCAGTACAGGAAAAACTCATTGTGAAATAAACTTATTTTTAGTACCTATGACATTCATGAGATCACAGACATAAATATGAAATAGTTTTCAGTTGCACAGTTAACTAATGACAGTAATCCAGGCTAAAATTAAAACTGTTAATTATAAAGAATATGGTTTTTCTTTAGAAGGTATTTACTTTATCTACAAAATAGTTTAGTCTTCTAGGAAGGCACTGTCCAATGCTTCGAATACACTACAGTGATCACAGCACACAAACATGGAATGAGTTAATAGAACATGCTCCTGTATGTGCTTTATGGCACCTTTTTAGTACCCTCTCAACCAACCACAGAGTTTTTGCTTTTCACAAATGGGGGAAAAGAAAAAAGGATTGATTCAAAAGAAAATTAACAAACATAGGCTCCACTGGACAAGACGGGAGATAAAGATCCTCTTAGGGGAACTCCTTGCCCGTCAGAGCTCCACTCATACCCAGGTTGGCTTAGGATCCGGGGCTACTGCTGAGTAGGACTCTCTGAAGATCTCATGAAAGAGACACAGATAACAGATAAAAACCATTGCTTTCAACTCAGGCCAGGAGCTACTGAGAAGTCTGTACCTGCACTCACAGCATCAGACTTCACATTTTGCACCAGCTTTTAACTCCACTCATCTCTTAACAACCTTGTATCACAGTAGTTTAGTACCAAGGGGAGGAAGACTCTTGTTAAACATTAAAATACCAGACACTAAATACTTTCAGTGTTAGACACTTATCTTTAAATTAAACATGTGTAATTCAACACCTTGTGCATCCGTACCTATGCTAAATTTCATTCTCTGTCCATTTACAAATAATTTCAACAATTTTTTAGCGATTCTCATTTCCATTTAATGTCTTATATAAAGACACTTCATCAGAAGAGCTTATACTTCCACAAGATTATTTTGCAACTGAAGAAGAGAACCCTGATTTTTCAGGTACTAAGATTTTAGGAAAGAAAACAAAAAAAAATCAGTATTTCACCCACAAGACAATTTTTTGGAGAAGATTTTATTTGCTTGTTGTGTTTGCTAGATAACAGCAACAGTCCAAAACCACAGATTAGACAGAGTTCTGTGCAGGTGCCAAAATAAAGATATTTTTATTGTTCAAGTGGCACTAGGAAAAAAGCAAAAGAACGACCTAGCATAGCCATGAAGTTCAGAGTTTAACTTGGATATCTTCAATAGCTTCAACAAGATTTACCTTCTTAAATCACTAGTGTACCAAGTGGAAATTCAGTTCATTAATGTGCATTCAGAACAGATTTTGTGCTCTGCTGTTTTTTTGTTCTCCTTGTTTTTGCCTTTGAGATCATGTGCTTTTAAAAGGCAACTCCAAATTTATGCATAGGAAATGGTGTGTACCCTTCTGTATGTTGTTACTACCACAATTATAATGTGCAACTGAGTGCATAAAAATAGGCACATGCATTTGCTTCTGCATCAGACAGTGCATGGCATATTTATTTCCTCTTGCTGGTGGTGAGTCACAATGATAACCTTTATTTGTGGTGACTTCCATGGACACTGTCACATTTAAAGGGTGCCAGATCAATGCAGAAACTTGAATTACATGACCCCCAAAGTACTTTTACCAATATCAAACATATATGCTTCAAAAGACAAAACAAGCACAATGTTAAAAAAATGCATTTACATAAGAACTAATTCAGAAGTCATATGAATTACTTTGTTATCAGTTTTAACCTCCTAAGAATCAGCAATGCCATCTAAACTTGTAACAACCTATTCAGACCTAATACGGATGAACATGCTGTGGTAAGCACTGTCTAATATGTAGTAATCTTTCCTGGCTTTCAGCAGAAACTGCACAAAAAAAGTGTTTGGCTTTTTCCATCTGCTGCCCCTAGCACTTCCTGGGTATCAGTTAGCTGAACAATTCTTTACTCTATTAAAAACTGAGATATGATGGGCACTTGGAAGCATGGTCTCAGACTCAAACAGTGTGAAATTCTCCTCCGTGGGACAGCACTCCTGTTGCATTAGCTACTGATATCTCAATGCACCACACCTCATGCCCACAAAAACCTTTCTGATTCTGCTCTTCAGACAAACAGCAGTTCAGACAGGAGCAGGCACAGACTGGATTTACTCCTCTATACTGGGATTTTATATCCCTCACAACATTCCTGCTCTGGCAGGGGGATTGGACTAGATGATCTTTCGAGGCCTCTTCCAATCCCTAACATTCTGTGATTCTGTGATTTAGTTTACATCTAAATAGTCTGGTACTTTTCTCAAACAACTTACCTTTCTATGAAGGACAACCACTGCACAAAGATTTGGGTATTTGATTTGGATCAGTATTTTTGAAGAGCTGTCATGTCTGAAGCATTTATTACACAATTAGGACAAAGGAATCTTACAGGTGCAGTAACAAGACTTCAAAATCATATTTACTGAGAACTGATGTTGTATTATTATCTGTGTTATTGGAAGCAGTTGGACTTGACAAAAAATGTTTCAGCTAAGGATGGTTTTGCTAACAAAGCATGTCAAACACAGAAGGGACTATGATCGAAGTTTCTTGAATACACTCAACAGCAATGCAAGTGGGTGGCAATTTAAAAGCTGTTTCTCAACTGCAGCATGTACACTCCTGTATGTACAAACACACATCAAGGGGCAAACACATTCCCCATAGTTGAGGAAATTAAGCTACATTGTCTCAGGTCCCTGCGAAACAGATTTAAGAGTGCATATAGTTTGTTACTGTGTCACATCCATGTTGAAAAGCATCTTAAAACACAATAAACCAATCAGCTGGTGATTGTCTGCCATTTCCAACATTAAAGTGACCTGTTTGTTACTATTTTTAATATTAAAAATGTAATTATAGTCCTCTCTAAGAAGTTTTCAAGGCTTTGTATACACACACTATTCTTTGGACACACCTTACACAGAACTTCGAAAAACAGCAATATTTTTTTTCAGCATTTGTCAAATAAATAATGCTGTGATATATCAGCATTTTTCCTGCAAGACCGACATGCTACATAATTCATTCATGACTCCAGCACTCCAGAGTATGAACTAAAGTTATCTTTTATCTGTGCCTATGTGAAAAAACCTTTAATGCACTATATAAAGAAGGATTCACTCTTTCCATAAAGTTATATAAAGATATATTTAAATTAGTTCCTGTATGATTACATCTATAATTTTGATGCATTTTTCCCTAGTTACCCTCTTTAAGCTTCAGAGGATGTTTCATTCCATACAAAAATGCATAAAAGTACAGTGGCTTATAAGGAAAGAATTACCTTAATTTATGGATATAATTTGATACGGAAGCAAAATATTTCGAATCTCCAGTAACTTAATATTGACTATGACACTTTATTTTTGTTTAATAAACTAATTTTATTTTCTACCACTATTTTAATGTTTGATGACCTGCATCAAAAAATCATGATGACTACACTATTAAAAAGGACTGAAACATACTATCGTCTAATCACACCATGTTTTCACCTCATATTATTAACTCCGGAGATGTTTCATCCTTTTTGCACAGGATTGCAGTATAGTCTAACTTGCAATATAATGTTTTGTGATTTCTGAAGATAAATATTAAATAGAAGGAAAGGTATTACAAAAGGAATTAAGTTTTAATAGGGAAAAGGAGAAGGTTAAAAAAATAGGAAAAACATTAGCAAATTTATCAAATGGATAAATTTACAATTTATTCTGGAAGGACCAAACATTTTATCCAAAAATGTACTAAATTTGTCTACACATACCAAACTGATGTGGTTTTAGTTCTGTTTCTATTTAGATGCAATCACTATTATCAATTATAAATTCAGTAATGGAAGCTTTCCATTATTTTGCTGTGAGAGTACCTCCCTTACAAGAACTGCCACAAAATGCCACCCTTGATGCAACACTAAGGACTGTGCAAGATCTTTTTCGGAATCTTACACTTGACTCATTAGGCTGTAATAGGTACCATAATGTACTTCCACTCACTATCCCTATGGGAACAACAAAGGCCAAGAACTTCACACAGTTCTGTTCAATTTCAGAAACAGCACTGTGTAAAGATGAAGAAGTCTGTTAAAAAGAAACTAAAAGAAGGTTCTTGTGATTTGGCTGGAAATTACTGGAGAGCAGTGTTAAGTGATACACCTAGACAAATACTTAAAATAATGTATCCGTTACCTCTTAGGAGTTAGGTCTTACAGTTACAATTAAAAAAAAAAAAAAAAAGTTAACTTGATGGTTGGAAGTGATTAAAAAAGCAAATTAATGTTAGGAATTATTAGGAAAGTAACAGTTTTTACTATTATAACATCAGTATGCTTGCTGCAGATCTGGTGCTCTCATCTCAAAAATGCTATAGTAGACTCAAAGAAAAAGCTTTGAGAATGGCAAGAACAATGATCATGGGGGTGAGCTGGCTTCAATTCAAGAAATCATTAAGTAGAATAGGTCTCTTTTTACCTTCAAAACAATACAGCTTAAGGATGTTATCATAGAAGTCTACTAAATCATAACTGGCATGTGAAGGGTGGGTAGAAATTGACCATAACTTCTGCTACAAGAATAAACGGTCATCAAAACAAAACAAAACAAAAAGATTCAATCCCAAAGGAGATGGGTTCTCAGGCAGCAGAGCACAGGTCTGGTCCTTGCGAAAGGCGGGCATGGTTGCAGAGAGCACATGTGGATTCAAGTAATAGGAAGTGGTATGTATTAAGGATTACCCAGTAGAAAAAAACACATTAGTCTCAGAGAATCCCTTGAACTGAAAATATTGGGAGTCTAGGAGAGTCATTAAGGGAAATGCCACACTTGCCTTGTTCTTTTTCATGGGCATCCACCTACAGGCACCGTTGGGGAGGCGGGAGGCTTAGACAGCCACCAGAGCTGAGCCATTTGGACATTTCTTACATTCTCTTCTTAGATTAAAATGATTATTTATATGTCTTTAAACTTTTGTAATCCAGGTGTCCTTTTAGAATAGGCTTAATTTAGGTGTGGGTTGTTGTCTGGTTTTGGGTTTTTTGGGTGTTGTGGTTTTGTTTGTTTGTTTGCTTTTTGTGTGTGTGTGTGTTTGGTTTTGTTTTTCTTGTTGTCTGTACTATCTCCACTTCAGGTAATGACAGTTACACAAACCACTTTTGGGACTACGGCCTTCTGGCGCCAAATGATGTTCAAGTATGTAGGTGGCAAGAACTCTCAGTAAAAAAATTTGAACTTTAGAGATGTCTACAAGTATCTCTGCTGAAGAACCAGAGATGATATTTATATAAGGGAAATACGCCAATTGTTACCAATTGCTAACTACTATCTCAAGACATGAGGGAGGGAGATAGTTAATTGCAAATTCTGGTAAAGACAGAACTTATTTCACATGTCAGCTGCTGTTTGAAGATGAAGCCTTTTTTTCTAGGCTAGTCAGCTAGATTTTCTTCACAGCAAGAGAGTGTCTGTGGGGGGTGGGATGTGCAAAGGCAGCTTGGTGATTAGCTCAGACTTGCTGCAGAACTTGTATGAAGCTACGGATACGTTTGATGATTCCAACCCTGCATGGCCTGGAATAAGTGACTTAAAATCTGCTATGTCTACTGAAATTGTAACTGCCAGGAGTTTCCTGACTATCTGATTCTCAAGAAAGCTGAACAGTTATTATCAGATAAGTGTAACTGTGAAAAATGGGATATGTTTTTCAGTAAGAGTGAAATTTCTGAATTTAATGAAAAGAAAACTTTAATTCTTTGCTTTCATCAGACAGCACTTTTCCTCACAAGCAGGTAGCAGCACACCACGTATGGCAACGCATGCTTAATTCAGTTTGAGTGTGTAGAGGTGAGAATATCCAATTAACTACATTACCATGGGACTAATATACCCAAATTGTGCAACTAACTTAAGCAGGGAGATAAGGTTTTTAAGTCCCATTTTCTAATCAGTGTCTGCCTTAGTTTCCAGTCATTGAAGGGAATCTCTTCATAAATACAAGATCATCCTTGAGTGACACAGGTCAGCTATCAGTTGCTTTACTCAGCTATGGACCACCTAGAGTGAGCCTTGTAAAATTTAAAAATGTTCAATGTCCTTTTTCTTTTTCATGAAGCTCTAGTCAATTCCCCACAACAAACACGATTCTACTTCTGTTACCCAACAAAGTTTGCCACTCACACATACACATCAAATCTTTTCTCAGCTTTTCATTGTTTTAATCAACCAAAATGTTCCATACATGATTTTCAGAAGCTCTGTAAAGTGAACACGCATCTTCTTTTACCAAAAAAGTCTTACCTCTACTATAAACATATAGTAGCATTTCTCATTCAAGAATTAATTTTACACCAGGTTTTTGCTGATAATTCTATGTCCTTCAACTATTTTTAAAGGTTGAATAATCATATTTGTACCATAAATAATTACTTATCTGCTAAAAAAGTATGAGTCAAAATTTTAAACCATAAAGAAAAAAAAAGGACACCACTCCTGAAGAGAACTTAGCTGTGGAAAATTCCAGCCCATACAGTAAACCTGAATGGCTGAGAACAAGAGGAACTGAAAATAACTTTTTTATAACATTTGATGATATTCATGCTATAATTATGCAATAGTTTCTGTGGTTTCTTTTATTCTGTTTGCTGTGAGGAAATAATGGTTTCAGTTGAATGTCTTCATCATAAGCTGCTTTCATCAGGCTAAGCATGCCCTGTGGAGATTCTCAATGTTTATTTCTTATCCTATGCTAAACTCAAG